>NC_053027.1:493239644-493539644 GCF_003073215.2 Triticum urartu | reverse complement strand
CGTCCCCTACAACCACTAGCTGGTTGGCTGCTCTGAGAGAAACTGACACTTGTCATTTGAGAGCATCCCATCCTCCGAGGACTTTGAGCAAAAATCATCAAGTGAGGAAAACCCAAGCCCAAACACCTACAAACCCCAAGTGATTGAGCATCACTGAAGAGATTGATCCTGCGTGGATCCGGCACTTGTTACCTTTGAAGACTGTGTTTCTTCCAGACGGTTAGGCGTCATGGTCTAGAGCATCCAAGAGGAATTGTGGATCGCCGAGTGACCAAGTTTGTGAAGGTTCGAAAGTCACCTGAAGACTTACCACGAGTGATTGGGCGAGGTCTGTGTGACCTTAGCTCAAGGAGAATACGGTGAGGACTGTGTGTCCTCAGGTTTAAATACCTAGCCGCTCCAACCAGATGTACAACTGAGACAACAGTTGGAACTGGTCTACCAAATCATTGTCTTCACCAAGCTCACTGGTTCTATTTCCTCAACTCTTTCATTTCCTCATATCTGTGTTGAGTGCTTGTTCGTATCTGTGTTTGAAGACTTAGACTGAAGACTTTCTCAATTTCCTCAGTTCAATTTCTTCAGTCTGTTTGTCTTCATCTTGTGTTATCCTGTGTTTACGCTTTCTGTACTCTGTGCTTGTCTTCATTTCATCATGATGACTATGCTTGTGTTCTGTTATGTTTACTTTTGAGTACTTATTCCGCTGCTAGTAGATCTTCGCTAAGGAATTTCCTCACCTGCAAATTCCTTAGTGAAGAATTCATAAAAATCGCCTATTGACCCCCCTCTAGTCGATATAACGCACTTTCAATTGGTATCAGAGCAAGGTACTCCCTTGTTCTGTGTGATTTTGGTTTAACCGCCTGGAGTTTTAGTTATGTCGACCGTAGGTATGATCAAGGTCTCTGCTGGGTGTCCTTCTTTCGATGGGACAGACTACCCCTACTGGAAAAATAAGATGCGAATGCATCTTGAGGCAATTGATAACGATCTCTGTTATGTTGTGGAAAATGGTGTTCCCTCAGTCACACCTTCTCTGAATGCTGCTGATGTGAAGAGATTTAAGCAACTCGACTCTCAAGCGAAGAATATCATATGTGGCCATCTGAGCAAAGGATAGTATGGAAGAGTGAATGCTTTGGAAACTGCTAAGCTTATCTGGGATAGGCTGTCCAAAGTCAATGAAGGAGTCTCAGCACAGCGTGACTCTAGAGTTGATGTTCTTCGCAATCTCTTCAACCGCTTCAAAAGACTTGACAATGAAAATGTTCAACAGACCTTCGATTGCCTCACTGACATCTCAAATGAGCTTCAAGCACTTGGTGCCACTGACATCACCGACCATGAGGTGGTGAAGAAATTGCTGAGATTGCTTGATTCCTCATTTGATACTCTGGCATTGATGATACAAGAACGTGCTGATTACAAGTCACTTGATCCCGCTGATATCCTCGAGAGGCTAAATACTCATGAGTTCCAGCTTGCTGAGAAGAGAGATCTCTATGGTTCGAGCTATGGCAGATCATGTTCCCTGAAGGCCAAGGCAGTGTCTGAGTCTGAAGATGAAGATTCTGGTAGCAGCCTTGGTGATCCTGAAGAACCGAGCCATGAGCTAGCACTGCTCGTGAAGAAATTCCAGAGGTTCTCAAGACGTGGTCGCTTTGGAAAATCCTCAAGGAGCATTGATTCCTCATCCAGTGACTACAAGAAGAGGCTTTGTCACAAATGCAAGAAACCTGGACACTATATTCAAGATTGTCCTTAGTGGGAAAAGGAATCAAAGAAGAAGAAATACAAGGATTACAGTTCTGATGATGCGAAGAAAAAGAAGAAATACTCAAAATCTTAATCATCAAAATCCTCGAAGTCTTCGTCTTACAAGAAGAGCAGCTCCAAGAAGGCTCGGGCGTTCATTGGCAAGGAAATGGACTCTAAGGCTGAATCTGACGAACATGAGGGAGAGGAGGCATCTGAGGAGTCTAAGTCTGGTGTGGCGAGCCTGGCTCTCGCTACTTCTTTCGTCAGCAAGTCCATCTTCAACTCTGAAGAAAATGGCTTCACCAACACGGCTGATGGAAACAATGATGACTACGCTCCCACCTATTGCTTCATGGCAAAAGGTGCCAAGGTACTCAAATACCCCTCCTCTGAATCAAGTGAAAATGAATATGATGAAAACCTCAAACCCAGCTACTCCAAACTTGCTAAGATTGCTGTAAAACAATAAAAGGCTTTTGAAAAGGTTCAAAACATGCTAGACAAAAGTGATGATATGTTGGGTGAAGAAATGGATTGCACTAAAACCTTGACTGAAAATCTTCAAAGACTTCGGTCTAGGTTTGACAACCTTCATGGTCATCATAACACTCTCTTATCTGATCATGAGAAAGCTTTCATATGAATTTCTTCAAAGAAAGCAAGATCTTGAAAAGCTAAGAGTGAGTTATGAAGATCTTCAGAAGGAGCGTGATTCATTACTTGCTCAACAAATCAGCGCTTCTCAGGAAGAATTTGTTCCTCCATGCTTGAAGTGCATTGAACGTGAATCTGCTAATTCTTCACCTGAATGTTCAAATGCTGCTAATGTTTCAAATTCTTCACCTGCCTCTGCTATCACTAATTTCTCATCTGAGGACATTGCTAGTATCACTGACGATGCAGGGCTGAAGGAATTGTACATGACATGCATGTACAAAAGCCTCAAAGGGCATCCGACTCTTTGTGATGTGCTTAAAAAGCAGATCCTCAACAGGAACCCTAGGAAAGAGGGTATTGCCTTTGAGAGGAAACTCAATGCTGATGGTACATATTGGAAGCCTGAGCAGTACCCCCAAACCTCATGGGTTGCTGCAAAGGGACCTCCGGTTGATCCATCTAACTTATCTGGCTTTGCATGTGAATCTCCTCGTTCTGATGATGAGTCATTTGACTCCAACTATAAACTGTTCAAAAATCAGAATGGTGAAATATTTGCTAGATATGTTGGCACTAACTGCAGGAATGGTCCTCCTATGAAGAAAATCTGGGTTCCCAAAAGGTGCCTTGAAAGTCTTCAGGTGAATGTCCTCAGGACACCACCTGTGAAGAATAGGAACCCCAGATCAAATTCTTCATATGGACCAAATTCCTCAAAAGGATCAAAGTCCTCATATGAATATCATCGTGCTAACAACTCTGTTTTGCAGGGAAGAGCTAAGGGCTATGAATATGAGCATTATTCTTCTAATCATTATGTTCATAAGTCCTCGAAGAATTTCTCTGCTTATTCATATGCTTATCCTAACCCCTCTTATGTGAAACGAAATGGACTGACTTCTATGCCACCTTTCTCGTATGGAGCTCGTAGAGTGATGAACTCTTTGCCACCCCTTCAGATGTGGGTGGTGAAGAAAAAGAACTAATCTCTTCTGCAGGGTCAGGTCTCCAGACGTACGTAATCATCTGAAGAATTTGCTGGAGACCTGAATGTGCCTGAAAGGACGCAAGCTAATCATGAAGAAATGAACTTTCATGTCTCTCGTCCTCATACTGCTTTATCTGTTCTGTTGCTTGTTGAAATTGATCTGATGAATTGATGTCATATTCTTCACTAGTGAAGTATATGAGTTCGTAAGTTGCACTAATTCATCTGCAGGATTATCAACCCAAAGCCACTGAGTGGGTCCTTGATAGTGGATGTACAAATCACATGACTGGTGACAAGAATCTATTGATGGATGCTCCCTTATCACCATCGCATCTGAAGCATATCATCTTCGCTGACAAAGGCAAAATTCTGGTATTGGGTCTAGGTAAGGTTGCGATCACAAAGGATCGACACATGGATAAAGTCATGCTTGTCGAGTCCTTAGGATACAACCTCATGTCTGTCTCAATGCTTTGCGATCTTGATATGGTAGTTGTCTTTGGCAAGTACCGTTGTGTTGTGATTATGGAAGTTGACAATTCCAAAGTCTTCGAAAGCTGTAGGAGAGGAGACCTGTATATTGTTGATTTCTCTACAGGACCGCAACCAGCCGTGTGCCTACTTGCAAAAGCTTCAGAAGGCTGGCTCTGGCATCGACGACTTGGTCATGTAGGCATGAGGAATTTGCACACTCTTGCGAAGAAGAAGCATGTTATTGGCATCAAGAATGTCAAATTCCTCAAGGATCACTTATGCGGAGCCTGTGAAGCTGGGAAGATGACAAAGGCTAAGCATCCAGCGAAGACTATCATGACCACCACTCGTCCATTTGAATTGCTTCACATGGATCTCTTCGGTCCTAAGAATTATTCTGCAGTCTCAAATGATGCATCTCAATATGGCTTTGTTATTGTTGATGATTACTCTCGATACACATGGGTACACATTGTTACTTACAAACATGAAGTGCAGGAAGTCTTCAAACGATTTTCCTCGAGGGCTTCAACCAACTTTGGTGTGAAGATCAAGCACATCAGAAGTGACAATGGAACTGAGTTCAAGAATTCTGGTCTTCATGACTATCTTGATGAACTTGGTATTACTCATGAGTTATCTGCTCCTTATACTCCTCAGCAGAATGGCATCATGGAGCGCAAGAACAAGACTCTTGCTGCGATGGCTTGCACTATGCTTGATGAATACAAAACGCCTCATCGTTTCTGGATTGAGGCAATTGATACTGCGTGCCACATCATCAACAGAGTATATCTTCACAAATTCTTTAAGAAGACTGCTTCTGAACTCCTCACTGATAAGAAACCCAATGTAAGTTATTTCAAAGTCTTCGGTGCTAAATGTTGGATTAGAGATCCTCATCACAACTCAAAATTTGCACCGAAAGCACATGAAGGTTTTATGCTTGGTTACGGAAAGGACTCGCACACCTACAAAGTTTTCAACAACGTTCCTCACAAGGTTGTTGAAACTGTAGATGTGCGGTTCGATGAAACTAATGGCTCGCAAAGAGAGCACCTACCTTCTGTGATAGATGAACCAGCACCTGAGGAAACTATCAAGTTCAAGGCTACTGAGGATGTCATTCCCACCGAAGAATCTGCTAAAGAATTCATTCCAGAACATGAAGAACGTCGAGCTAATGCACCTGAAGAAAATACTGAAGAAAATGGTGCTGAAGAGAATGCTGATCAAATTCCTCAACGACAACCAGCTCATCCTCGCGTTGCAAAAGAAGTGCAAGTTGAAAAGATCATCGATGACATTAACGCGCCAGGTCCTCTCACACGCTCAAAAGCTTCACATTTATCTAACTTTTGTGGGCACTATGCTTTTATCTCTATCATAGAGCCCACTAAGGTAGATGAAGCATTTCTGGAGCCTGAATGGATTCAGGCCATGCAAGAAGAATTACATCAGTTCGAGCTCAACAACGTCTGGGAACTGGTCAAATGTCCAGATCCTCGCAAGCACAATATCATTGGCACAAAGTGGATCTATCGCAACAAGCAAGGCGAAAATGGCCTTGTGGTAAGGAATAAGGCACGGCTTGTAGCTCAAGGCTACACACAGGTTGAAGGAATTGATTTTGATGAAACTTTTGCACCTGTTGCTAGACTTGAGGCTATTCGCATATTACTTGCTTATGCTAACCATCATGATATCACCCTATATCAAATGGATGTGAAAAGTGCATTCCTCAATGGTAAGCTTGAGGAAGAAGTATATGTTACTCAACCCCCAGGTTTTGAAGATCCAAAGCATCCCGACAAAGTCTTCAGACTCAATAAGGCCCTCTATGGCCTCAAGCAGGCCCCGCAGGCGTGGTATGATACTTTGAAGGAATTCCTTATGAAGAAAGGCTTCAAACCCGGTTCACTCGACCCTACTCTTGTCACTAAATCTTATGATGGTGAATTTTTTGTGTGCCAAATATATGTTGATGATATTATCTTTGGCTATACTGACCAACGTTATAGTGATGAGTTTGCCTATATGATGAGTGAAGAATATCAAATGTCTATGATGGGAGAATTAAAATTCTTCTTAGGTCTTCAAATTCATCAACAACGCAATGGCATATTCATATCGCAGGAGAAATACCTCAAGGATGTACTGAGGAAATTCGGCATGCAAGATTGCAAAGGCGTCAAAATTCCTATGCCCACAAATGGCCATCTGTGCACTGATGAAAATGGTATTGAGTTCGATCATAAGGTATACCGCTCCATGATTGGTTCTTTATTGTACTTATGTGCATCTAGGCCAGATATAATGCTTAGTGTTTGCATGTGTGCCCGATTTCAAGCTACACCGAAGGAATCACACCATAAGGCTGTGAAGCATATTCTTCGATATCTAGCTCACACACCAACACTTGGATTATGGTACCCCAAGGGCTCGGCTTTTGATCTCATTGGATATTCTGACAATGACTATGCTGGTGATCGTGTGGAGCGCAAGTCAACATCTGGTACATGTCATTTCCTCGGACGATCTTTGGTCTGTTGGTCCTCGAAGAAACAGAACTGCGTATCACTATCTACTGCTGAAGCTGAGTACATTCCCGCTGGTTCTTGCTGTGCTCAATTGCTATGGATGAAGCAAACTCTCAAGGACTACGACGTCAACATGAAGAATGTGAAGGAAATATGCCCTAGAGGCAATAATAAAGTTATTATTTATTTCCTTATAATCATGATAAAAGGTTTATTATTCATGCTAGAATTGTATTAACCGGAAACATAATACATGTGTGAATACATAGACAAACAAAGTGTCACTAGTATGCCTCTACTTGACTAGCTCGTTAATCAAAGATGGTTATGTTTCCTAACCATGAACAATGAGTTGTTATTTGATTAACGGGATCACATCATTAAGAGAATGATCTGATTGACATGACCCATTCCATTAGCTTAGCACCCGATCGTTTAGTATGTTGCTATTGCTTTCTTCATGACTTATACATGTTCCTGTAACTATGAGATTATGCAACTCCCGTTTACCGGAGGAACACTTTGGGTACTACCAAACGTCACAACGTAACTGGGTGATTATAAAGGAGTACTACAGGTGTCTCCAAAGGTACATGTTGGGTTGGCGTATTTCGAGATTATAGGTTTGTTTCACTCCGATTGTCGGAGAGGTATCTCTGGGCCCTCTCGTTAATGCACATCACATAAAGCTTGCAAGCATTGCAACTAATGAGTTAGTTGCGGGATGATGTATTACAGAACGAGTAAAGAGACTTGCCGGTAACGAGATTGAACTAGGTATTGGATACCGACGATCGAATCTCGGGCAAGTAACATACCGATGACAAAGGGAACAACGTATGTTGTTATGCGGTCTGACTGATAAAGATCTTCGTAGAATATGTAGGAGCCAATATGGGCATCCAGGTCCCGCTATTGGTTATTGACCGGAGACGTGTCTCGGTCATGTCTACATTGTTCTCGAACCCGTAGGGTCCGCACGCTTAAGGTTACGATGACAGTTATATTATGAGTTTATGCATTTTGATGTACCGAAGGTTGTTCGGAGTCCCGGATGTGATCACGGACATGACGAGGAGTCTCGAAATGGTCGAGAAATAAAGATTGATATATTGGAAGCCTATGTTTGGATATCGGAAGTGTTCCAGGTGAAATCGGGATTTTACCGGAGTACCGAGAAGGTTACCGGAACCCCCCGGGAGCTAAATGGGCCTTGATGGGCCTTAGTGGAAAGGAGAAAGGGGCAGCCCAAGGTGGCCGCACGCCTCCCCCCTTCCCCTAGTCCTATTAGGACTAGGAGAGGTGGCCGGCCCCCCTCTCTCTCTTTCCCCCCTCAAGGAATCCTATTCCAACTAGGATTGGGGGGAGAATCCTACTCCCAGAGGGAGTAGGACTCTCCTGGCGCGCCTCCTATGGCCGTCCAGCCTCCCCCCTCTAGTCCTTTATATACTGAGGCAGAGGCACCCCAGAAACACACAAGTTGATCCACGTGATCTATTCCTTAGCCGTGTGCGGTGCCCCCTGCCACCATAGTCCTTGATAATACTGTAGCGGAGTTTAGGCGAAGCCCTGCTGCTGTAGTGCATCAAGATCGTCCCCACGCCGTCGTGCTGACGGAACTCTTCCCCGACACTTTGCTGGATCGGAGTCCGGGGATCGTCATCGAGCTGAACGTGTGCTCGAACTCGGAGGTGCCGGAGTTTCGGTGCTTGATCGGTTGGATCGTGAAGACGAATGACTACTTCCTCTACGTTGCGTCAACGCTTCTGCAGTCGGTCTACGTGGGTACGTAGACAACACTCTCCCCTCTCGTTCCTATGCATGACATGATCTCGCATGTGCGTAGGAAATTTTTTGAAATTACTACGAAACCCTACAGTGGTATCAGAGCCTAGGTTATTTATGTTGATGTTATATGCACGAGTAGAACACAAGTGAGTTGTGGGCGATATAAGTCATACTACCTACCAGCATGTCATACTTTGGTTCGGCGGGATTGTTGGACGAGATGACTCGGACCAACCTTACGCGTATGCTTACGCGAGACCGGTTCCCTCGACGTGCTTTGCACACAGATGGCTTGCGGGCGACTGTCTCTCCAACTTTAGTTGAACCAAGTATGGCTACACCCGGTCCTTGCGAAGGTTAAAACGGAGTCTATTTGACAAACTATCGTTGTGGTTTTGATGCGTAGGTGAGATTGGTTCTTGCTTAAGCCCGTAGCAGCCACGTAAAACTTGCAACAACAAAGTAGAGGACGTCTAACTTGTTTTTGCAGGGCATGTTGTGATGTGATATGGTCAAGACATGATGCTGAATTTTATTGTATGAGATGATCATGTTTTGTAACCGAGTTATCGGCAACTAGCAGGAGCCATATGGTTGTCGCTTTATTGTATGCAATGCAATCGCGATGTAATGCTTTACTTTATTACTAAACGGTAGTGATAGTCGTGGAAGCATAAGATTGGTGAGACGACAACGATGCTACGATGGAGATCAAGTGTCACGCCGGTGACGATGGTGATCACGACGGTGCTTCGGAGATGGAGATCACAAGCACAAGATGATGATGGCCATATCATATCACTTATATTGATTGCATGTGATGTTTATCCTTTTATGCATCTTATCTTGCTTTGATTGACGGTAGCATTATAAGATGATCTCTCACTAAATTATCAAGAAGTGTTCTCCCTGAGTATGCACCGTTGCGAAAGTTCTTCGTGCTGAGACACCACGTGATGATCGGGTGTGATAGGTTCTACGTTCAAATACAACGGGTGCAAAACAGTTGCACACGCGGAATACTCAGGTTATACTTGACGAGCCAAGCATATACAGATATGGCCTCGGAACACGGAGACCGAAAGGTCGAGCGTGAATCATATAGTAGATATGATCAACATAGTGATGTTCACCAATGAAACTACTCCATCTCACGTGATGATCGGTTATGGTTTAGTTGATTTGGATCACGTAATCACTTAGAGGATTAGAGGGATGTCTATCTAAGTGGGAGTTCTTTAATTAATTTGATTAACTGAACTTAAATTTATCATGAAACTTAGTACCTGATTAGTATCTTGCTTGTTTATGTTTGATTGTAGATAGATGGCTCGTGCTGTTGTTCCGTTGAATTTTAATGCGTTCCTTGAGAAAGCAAAGTTGAAAGATGATGGTAGCAATTACACGGACTGGGTCCGTAACTTGAGGATTATCCTCATTGCTGCACAGAAGAATTACGTCCTGGAAGCACCGCTGGGTGCCAGGCCTGCTGCAGGAGCAACGCCGGATGTTATGAACGTCTGGCAGAGCAAAGCTGATGACTACTCGATAGTTCAGTGTGCCATGCTTTACGGCTTAGAATCGGGACTTCAACGACGTTTTGAACGTCATGGAGCATATGAGATGTTCCAGGAGTTGAAGTTAATATTTCAAGCAAATGCCCGGATTGAGAGATATGAAGTCTCCAATAAGTTCTATAGCTGCAAGATGGAAGAGAACAGTTCTGTCAGTGAACATATACTCAAAATGTCTGCGTATAATAATCACTTGATTCAATTGGGAGTTAATCTTCCAGATGATTGCGTCATTGATAGAATTCTTCAATCACTGCCACCAAGCTACAAGAGCTTCGTGATGAACTATAATATGCAAGGGATGAACAAGACTATTCCCGAGCTCTTCACGATGCTGAAAGCTGCGGAGGTAGAAATCAAGAAGGAGCATCAAGTGTTGATGGTCAACAAGACCACTAGTTTCAAGAAAAAGGGCAAAGGGAAGAAGAAGGGGAACTTCAAAAAGAACGGCAAACAAGTTGCTACTCAAGAGAAGAAACCCAAACCTGGACCTAAGCCTGAAACTGAGTGCTTCTATTGCAAGCAGACTGGTCACTGGAAGCGGAACTGCCCCAAGTATTTGGCGGATAAGAAGGATGGCAAGGTGAACAAAGGTATATGTGATATACATGTTATTGATGTGTACCTTACTAATGCTCGCAGTAGCACCTGGGTATTTGATACTGGTTCTGTTGCTAATATTTGCAACTCGAAACAGGGACTACGGATTAAGCGAAGATTGGTTAAGGATGAGGTGACGATGCGCATGGGAAACGGTTCCAAAGTCGATGTGATCGCAGTCGGCACGCTACCTCTACATCTACCTTCGGGATTAGTATTAGACCTAAATAATTGTTATTTGGTGCCAGCGTTAAGCATGAACATTATATCTGGATCTTGTTTGATGCGAGACGGTTATTCATTTAAATCAGAGAATAATGGTTGTTCTATTTATATGAGTAATATCTTTTATGGTCATGCACCCTTGAAGAGTGGTCTATTCTTGTTGGATCTCGATAGTAGTAACACACATATTCATAATGTTGAAGCCAAAAGATGCAGAGTTGATAATGAGAGTGCAACTTATTTGTGGCACTGCCGTTTAGGTCATATCGGTGTAAAGCGCATGAAGAAACTCCATTCTGATGGACTTTTGGAACCACTTGATTATGAATCACTTGGTACTTGCGAACCGTGCCTCATGGGCAAGATGACCAAAACACCGTTCTCCGGTACTATGGAGAGAGCAACAGATTTGTTGGAAATCATACATACAGATGTATGTGGTCCGATGAATATTGAGGCTCGTGGCGGATATCGTTATTTTCTCACCTTCACAGATGATTTAAGCAGATATGGGTATATCTACTTAATGAAACATAAGTCTGAAACATTTGAAAAGTTCAAGGAATTTCAGAGTGAAGTTGAAAATCATCGTAACAAGAAAATAAAGTTTCTACGATCTGATCGTGGAGGAGAATATTTGAGTTACGAGTTTGGTGTACATTTGAAAAATTGTGGAATAGTTTCGCAACTCACGCCACCCGGAACACCACGGCGTAATGGTGTGTCCGAACGTCGTAATCGTACTTTACTAGATATGGTGCGATCTATGATGTCTCTTACTGATTTACCGCTATCGTTGTTGGGATATGCTCTAGAGACGGCCGCATTCACGTTAAATAGGGCACCATCAAAATCCGTTGAGACGACGCCTTATGAACTGTGGTTTGGCAAGAAACCAAAGTTGTCATTTCTGAAAGTTTGGGGCTGCGATGCTTATGTGAAAAAGCTTCAACCTGATAAGCTCGAACCCAAATCGGAGAAATGTGTCTTCATAGAATATCCAAAGGAAACTATTGGATACACCTTCTATCACAGATCCGAAGGCAAGACTTTTGTTGCTAAATTCGGAAACTTTCTAGAGAAGGAGTTTCTCTCGAAAGAAGTGAGTGGGAGGAAAGTAGAACTTGACGAGGTAACTGTACCTGCTCCCTTACTGGAAAGTAGTACATCACAGAAAACTGTTTCAGTGACAACTACACCAGTTAGTGAGGAAGCTAATGATAATGATCATGAAACTTCAGATCAAGATACTACTGAACCTCGTAGATCAACCAGAGTGAGATCCGCACCAGAGTGGTACGGTAATCCTATTCTGGAAGTCATGCTACTAGATCATGATGAACCTACGAACTATGAAGAAGCGATGGTGAGCCCAGATTCCGCAAAATGGCTTGAAGCCATGAAATCTGAGATGGGATCCATGTATGAGAACAAAGTATGGACTTTTGGTTGACTTGCCCGATGATCGGCAAGCAATTGAGAATAAATGGATCTTCAAGAAGAAGACTGACGTTGATGGTAATGTTACTGTCTACAAAGCTCGACTTGTCGCAAAAGGTTTTCGACAAGTTCAAGGGGTTGACTACGATGAGACCTTCTCACCCGTATCAATGCTTAAGTCTGTCCGTATCATGTTAGCAATTGCCGCATTTTATGATTATGAAATTTGGCAAATGGATGTCAAAACTGCATTCCTGAATGGATTTCTGGAAGAATAATTGTATATGATGCAACCAGAAGGTTTTGTCGATCCAAAGGGAGCTAACAAAGTGTGCAAGCTCCAGCGATCCATTTATGGACTGGTGCAAGCCTCTCGGAGTTGGAATAAACGCTTTGATAGTGTGATCAAAGCATTTGGTTTTATACAGACTTTCGGAGAAGCCTGTATTTACAAGAAAGTGAGTGGGAGCTCTGTAGCATTTCTGATATTATATGTGGATGACATATTACTGATTGGAAATGATATAGAATTTCTGGATAGCATAAAGGGATACTTGAATAAGAGTTTTTCAATGAAAGACCTCGGTGAAGCTGCTTACATATTAGGCATTAAGATCTATAGAGATAGATCAAAACGCTTAATTGGACTTTCACAAACAACATACCTTGACAAAATTTTGAAGAAGTTCAAAATGGATCAAGCAAAGAAAGGATTCTTGCCTGTGTTACAAGGTGTGAAATTGAGTAAGACTCAATGCCCGACCACTGCAGAAGATAGAGAGAATATGAAAGATGTTCCCTATGCATCAGTGATAGGATCTATCATGTATGCAATGCTGTGTACCAGACCTGATGTGTGCCTTGCTATAAGTCTAGCAGGGAGGTACCAAAGTAATCCAGGAGTGGATCACTGGACAGCGGTCAAGAACATCCTGAAATACCTGAAAAGGACTAAGGATATGTTTCTCGTATATGGAGGTGACAAAGAGCTCTTCGTAAATGGTTACGTTGATGCAAGCTTTGACACTGATCCGGACGATTCTAAATCGCAAACCGGATACGTGTTTACATTAAACGATGGAGCTGTTAGTTGGTGCAGTTCTAAACAAAGCGTCGTAGCGGGATCTACATGTGAAGCGGAGTACATAGCTGCTTTGGAAGCAGCGAACGAAGGAGTCTGGATGAAGGAGTTCATATCCGATCTAGGTGTCATACCTAGTGCATCGGTTCCAATGAAAATCTTTTGTGACAATACTGGTGCAATTGCCTTAGCAAAGGAATCCAGATTTCACAAGAGAACCAAGCACATCAAGAGATGCTTCAATTCCATCCGGGATCTAGTCCAGGTGGGAGACATAGAGATTTGCAAGATACATACCGATCTGAATGTTGCAGACCCGTTGACTAAGCCTCTACCACGAGCAAAACATGATCAGCACCAAGGCTCCATGGGTGTTAGAATCATTACAGTGTAATCTAGATTATTGACTCTAGTGCAAGTGGGAGACTGAAGGAAATATGCCCTAGAGGCAATAATAAAGTTATTATTTATTTCCTTATAATCATGATAAAAGGTTTATTATTCATGCTAGAATTGTATTAACCAGAAACATAATACATGTGTGAATACATAGACAAACAAAGTGTCACTAGTATGCCTCTACTTGACTAGCTCGTTAATCAAAGATGGTTATGTTTCCTAACCATGAACAATGAGTTGTTATTTGATTAACGGGATCACATCATTAAGAGAATGATCTGATTGACATGACCCATTCCATTAGCTTAGCACCCGATCGTTTAGTATGTTGCTATTGCTTTCTTCATGACTTATACATGTTCCTGTAACTATGAGATTATGCAACTCCCGTTTACCGGAGGAACACTTTGGGTACTACCAAACGTCACAACGTAACTGGGTGATTATAAAGGAGTACTACAGGTGTCTCCAAAGGTACATGTTGGGTTGGCGTATTTCGAGATTAAGTTTTGTCACTCCGATTGTCGAAGAGGTATCTCTGGGCCCTCTCGGTAATGCCCATCACATAAGCCTTGCAAGCATTGCAACTAATGAGTTAGTTGCGGGATGATGTATTACAGAACGAGTAAAGAGACTTGCCGGTAACGAGATTGCACTATGTATTGGATACCGACGATCGAATCTCGGGCAAGTAACATACCGATGACAAAGGGAACAACGTATGTTGTTATGCGGTCTGACCGATAAAGATCTTCGTAGAATATGTAGGAGCCAATATGGGCATCCAGGTCCCGCTATTGGTTATTGACCGGAGACGTGTCTTAGTCATGTCTACATTGTTCTCGAACCCGTAGGGTCCGCACGCTTAAGGTTACGATGACAGTTATATTATGAGTTTATGCATTTTGATGTACCGAAGGTTGTTCGGAGTCCCGGATGTGATCACGGACATGACGAGGAGTCTCGAAATGGTCAAGACGTAAAGATTGATATATTGGAAGCCTATGTTTGGATATCGGAAGTGTTCCGGGTGAAATCGGGATTTTACCGGAGTACCGGGAAGGTTACCGGAACCCCCCGGGAGCTAAATGGGCCATGATGGGCCTTAGTGGAAAAGAGAAGAGGCAGCCCTACATGGGCTGCGCGCCTCCCCCTTCCCCCTAGTCCTATTAGGACTAGGAGAGGTGGCCGGCCCCCTCTCTCTCTATTTTCCCCCTCCACGAATCCTATTCCAACTAGGATTGGGGGGGGGAATCCTACTCCCAGAGGGAGTAGGACTCTCCTGGCGCGCCACACCTTGGCCGGCCAGCCTCCCCCCTCTAGTCCTTTATATACTGAGGCAGAGGCACCCTAGAACACACAAGTTGATCCACGTGATCTATTCCTTAGCCGTGTGCGGTGCCCCAACCACCATAGTCCTCGATAATACTGTAGCGGAGTTTAGGCGAAGCCCTGCTGCTGTAGTACATCAAGATCGTCACCACGCCGTCGTGCTGACGGAACTCTTCCCCAACACTTTGTTGGATCGGAGTCCGGGGATCGTCATCAAGCTGAACGTGTGCTCGAACACGGAGGTGCCGTAGTTTCGGTGCTTGATCGGTTGGATCGTGAAGACGTACGACTACTTCCTCTACGTTGTGTCAACGCTTCCGCAGTCGGTCTGCGTGGGTACGTAGACAACACTCTCCCCTCTCGTTGCTATGCATCACATGATCTTGCGTGTGCGTAGGAAATTTTTTGAAATTACTATGAAACCCAACAGAATGTGCCTCTCTTCTGTGACAATGAGAGTGCCATCAAGATTGCTCACAACCCAGTTCAGCACTCGAAGACAAAGCACATTCAGATTCGTCATCATTTTCATCGTGATCATGTGTTGAAGGGCGATATTTCTATTGAGCATGTGAAGACTGAAGAATAGCTAGCCGATATCTTCACAAAGCCCTTGGATGAGAAGAGATTTAGCAAGTTGCGGTGTGAGCTAAATATCTTAGAATCTTCGAATGTTCTTTGAAAAGGACACTCATCCTAACATTTATGCAAAATTCATGACTTAGATGTGCAACACATAAAGAAATCGTTTTTCTTCAATCAGTGAAGAATAACACTCTAAGTGTGAAGAAATCAACAAAGAATTTGATTCTCAGAACCCTACGACAATTGTACGCGGTGTTTGAAATCATCATTCTTATACGGTGGGTCACGCCACCACCAAAAGTTGAAAATCTTCAATTTGAGTTTTTCCTCAGTTTTGATATTCCTCAGTTGTTCAAATTCTTCAACTTTGCATTGTCTTCACTGTTTCCGTCGTTTTTCTTCATTGGCTATATATATGAGTTTATGTCCTCTACAACATTCACTTATGGCTATCTTTTCAAGTTGGCTTTTCTGCTAAGTGAATGTGATCGGACCCTTCCCCCTCTATGCTATACTCAACCCAATCTGCTCACAAATTCTTCATGTGCGTTCTATTTGGAACTCGTTCAAAATCTTCATTGTGTCCTTGTCAGCTGAAGAATTGCGAATGCACCGCTAAAACCTATCTTATCCAAATTTCGGGCTTTGCCGCTCAAACTGTTCCGCATCCCACGATATACTTATCTATTCACCCACGATCGCACACGATCTCCACTTCTCAGTACGTGGGTGACACATGTCAAGCAAATGAGAAGGGTCAGGGGCACATTCGTCCAAATTCTTTGGGCGAACCATTTTTCACCGTGGCTATAAATACCTCCTTTCCCTTCCTCACTTCCTTTACTCCGCTCGACCTCTCTCCAGCTCGAGCTTCTCAAACCCTAGCACCGCCGCTACTTCATCGTCGCCGGTGAGGAAAAGCTTCACTGCCTCGACCTCGTCGCCGTCGTACTCGCGCCGGCCGCGGAAATCTTTACTCCGCCGCCGCCGTAGCTGTCTTCCTCCGCCAAGTTAGGGCATGAAAGATCTGCACCGACGAACTTCACATCTCCACATACCAGTTCATCGTGTTCTTCGTCCAGGGTAATTAAAAGTTACTTTTACTACCCTCTTTGATTCAAATGATTTCTACAAAATCCTCAAAGGTGTTTTTCTTCATATCTTCACACACTAAAACACCTCACATGTCATCTGTTCTTGATTCGTTTCTCTAAGCTATGTTTTTTTCTTCAAGATACCTCAAATGTGTGGATTTTCGATCTATACATCTCTAGAACCTTAGACAAAGAACACTTAGTGAAATTCTTCAAGACTCATCTGGTCAAATTCCTCAAACTTGTTCTTTTTGAAAAACCTCCGAGAATGCATATGACCTCTCCAAATTCCTCGCAACTATACTCTATTCACAGGTACTCATGTCAGCTATTGAATCACTAGGTTCTCATCAACTTAACTCATTTACAGCGTTCCTCGAAGAAAAGTTGCATACTTCTTCAGAGAATTCAATTTTCAAATTCCTCAACTGAAGAAAATGGCTGATGGTAAGAAGCCACAAAAAGGAGGAAAGAGGCCTGAGGTCAACACTGCCTTTGAAATACCTAAGGACATCTATGCTGGGTACTGCACACCCCCTAAGGAAGATAAAAATCAGCGCAAGGTGCGCATTCAAAAGATTGAGAGGAGATGGGCAAGAGAGTGGAGGGAGTACAGATATGTCACTCCCAAATATATGAAGAAATTTGCACTAAATCCTCCATGCCCAAGACCTCCGTTGGCACATGGTCAAATAGCTAATCCCACCAGCCTCAAGCGTGGTGAGGATTATATCTTGATGAATGGGCCAAGCACCAGGCCAAGTTGGCCAAACAAGCAAAAGATGCAGTGAGGAAATTCAACGAAGACTCTGCTGCCGCTACTACTGTTGAGGCCTCTATAAAGCCGAAGAAGGCCATGCCAAAGAAGCCTGCTCACAAGCCAGTGCTTCACCAGCAATGCCCTCACGGCCGAGTTCCTCAGCTATGCCCTCACGGCCAGATTCCTCAAAGCCATCACGGCCAATTCCTCACGCTGCTCCTGCTCCTACAAAATCTTCAGCTCCTCCACCAAAGTCTTCAGATGCTCCGACCAAATCCTCAGCACCTGTGGATCTCGCCACGTGCCAAAGGACCACATGCATATCTATTGTCTCAGGAGCCTCTGCAAGTTCCTCAGCTGCTCCCACTCTTCTGAAGAAGAAGACCACTGCTGGACGAGGTCCTCGGCCAAGTCCTCACAAGAAAAAAGTTGCTTTCCAAGTGCCCTCTGATGATGATGATGAGGCTAATGATGAAGAACTAGCATAAATCATCAGAGACAGGCAAGTCAGGGACGCTAGAGCCAAGGGCACAAGTGTGCCTCTGCCTTTGGATCCAAAGTTGATCCTTGAGTACATTGACTTATGGCACAAGGACCCAAATACTCACATGCCTGATTTCAAGCTGACACCTGGCCAAAGTCATATGCTGACTCATTTCATAGAAGAAGAAAAATGGAAGTTTGAGAAGGCCAGGCAGATCAAGAAAGCGCAGTACAAAAAGGAACACTACCTGCAGAAAAATGTTGTCTCTATGACAACCGAAGAACTCGTCAATATACAGTCTGAGATCAAGAAACTCAGTGATGAATTTGATGCATACCATGCTGATTGGCTGGGAGCCAAGGTTCGTTTTGTAAGACTTGCTGACAACTTCACCTCAAATGTTGCAGCCCCAACGCAACCGGAAATTCCTCAGGCTGAAGCATCTGCTCAGCCAACTGAAGAAAATGCCAGCACCGCTGATGACAATCAGGCTGCTGAAGAAAATGTGAGTTCCAGGGCTGATGACTGCATTCCAGCCGCTGAAGAAATTGCCAGGGCATCCACTGGTGGTGCGCCTGAAGAAAACGAAGAAGTTAGGGCAATTGCATCAGTTGCGCTTGAAGAAATTCAACCCAAATCCTCTGCTCCTGCGCCTACACCAACTCCGATCCTTCCATCTGCATCAGATGTGAAGAAAACTAAGGCTGTAGAGCGTGCAGCGGTAAAGAAAAGGAAGGCATCAACTGCATCAGATTCTTCAGCTCAGAAGAAGATGAAGCCACTGACTAGCTCGTTTGCAAATCCAATTGATGCTGTTCCTATCTCAACCATGCCATCAAAGGACCTTGTTCCTTTTGATGAATAATATGTGATTCCAAGTGAATTCGATGATGAGAATCCCTTTGCTGCTTCGTCGGAGCAGATGGATGAAGAAATTGAAGTGGATACAATCCCTTCAACACCAGTTGTCTCCTCGCCAATGCCTCAGTTTACTGCTGAAGAGGCCGGCGTTGAAGAAATGGGAGATGAAGATGTGGACATTGGCTGTACCACACCCGTGCTAAGTGATGAATTTTGGGAAAGTCAGCACCCCAACTCTCCACTCTTCACACCATTGCAACAAATTCCTCAGTCCCTAGTAACTACTATACAAATGGGATCTGATGAACCACATGCCACACCGTCTGTCCATGAAGAAATTCCAGCCACTAGTGCTGAAGATCATGTAAATGAAGAATTGAAGTCCCAGGCTGCCACTGAAGCAGCACCTGAAATTCCTCAGCGTGTGGAACCTGAGATCGAGATTCCGGAGGTTGTGATGCAATTGACGGACACTCCTCACCCCAAGCCAAAGGATCCATTCTCAAAGAAGTAGAAATTCAAGACTGATGATTTCTTCAGCGAGCACGTGTTCTTCACTGACTACAATCCTTATGACTCTGCTCGTCTAAGGAGGAAGCGTTTCTGGACTGCAAGCCAGGCCAACTTCTATTCTTCACTGCTTTTCAACAAAGACAAAATCTTCTACCATGAGCATATTCCTCACGTGGACACGGACTCATTACCTTGCTTCTCTCCTGTGCTCAGTGTTCTTCATGATGCAGGCCTCCTCAACTTTTGCTCTAACATTGTTGATTGGAATGAAGAGCTTATTCTTCAGTTCTACGCTACATTGCATATCACAGGTGATCCTAAAGATATCAACACCTGGGTCTTGGACTGGATGACCGAAAATACTCACTATAAGGCACTGGCCTCTGAATTTCTTCACGCCCTGCCCATCAGTCCACCCAGTGAAGGAGCTCGCTGCCTGTATCATGAACCAGAACTCACAGCTCATTACATGCAAGTGTTAATGAAGCCTTTGAAGCCCGGTCAAGCCCCAAGGACCAAATTCCTCGTGAAGGATTTACTCTATGTGCCCAGAACCGTCTATCGCATTCTGACGAGGACAATGAGTCCCATCAAAGGCCACGACTCATCTGATGAGGAAATAGTTGGGATCATGAAGAATCTGCTATTCAACATCATTCATAGCATTCCTATCAACTATCACGATTTCTTCATGAGGACTCTGGCAAATGCTGCACTTTCTCCGTTTGAGCTGAAACCTTATCCACCTTGGATTATGAGATTCCTCAGGACAAGGTCTTCACTCAACTACAAGGCTGATTTTCAAAATCACCTTAGCTATCTGCCCCCGATTAAAGTCCTCAAGCAGGCTTTTACTTCAACTGATGAAAAGGGCAAGGCTCCTGCTGGCATTGATGAAGGCATTAATGCCGTGAAGAAAAACCATTACTACCTCCATGAAGTCTTCGGTCGCACCTGAGTTATTCTATCACATCTGTATGGTGAAGAAGATCTCAAGAAAATGGGTCTCAAGGAAGATTTTGACTGGTCTGCACCTCCACCGAAGAAATTCAAGAAGGTCAAGGTTCCTTCTTTGGTGTCCAGCTCATATTCTTCATCACGCGATACTGACGAGTATGAAGACTTGGACAACACTGCGGCAGGCCCTTCAACAACAAACGACCCCAACAACGCTGGCGCTCCTTCATCAACTTGATATTCTTCAGGGGCGTTAGTCCTCATTTTCGATCCTTTTGGTCATTCAATGACAAAGGGGGAGAATTTTGAGTTAGTCTACAAGCGGGTCTGTCTATATGGGCGTTTTTTTTGCTAAGTTACAACTCCCGTTCTTCTGAAACTTTATTGGATCGAGTTGTAAACTTAAACCCGATGGTGCTCTGATACTCTTGATGCATTTTTCTGCATGCTTATTCCTCATATATGTTAATGCATGCATGTTGAATCACATCAGTCACCATATTTCATCATGCATTTCAAATTCTTCATTATGATATGTCAAATGTGTGTATGAATTACAAGATATAGGGGGAGATCTCCATGATTCTATTCTTCAAAGTGTGCAATGCTTCAAAAGAAAATTCCTCACTATGCACATCTTCAGGGGAAGTTCTTCTATATCTTGCAATCAAATTCCTCAATATCAGTATTTACACTTCATATGTTTATCCCCGTTGAAAACTTAACCTATATTGTCATCAATCACCAAAAAGGGGGAGATTTTAAGTGCATCTAGTGCCCCTTAGTGATTTTGGTGTATTAAAGACTTATAGGTTAAGGGACTAATGTGTTTTTGAGTGTACATAGGTCTATAAGTCTATGAGGAGTTTGACATTTACAGAGAAAGTTGACCCCTAAAAATGAAGTTCTTCGACTGAAGACTTTGGATTTCTGAAGACTTTGAAAGTGAAGAAATTGGTGCAATCCTGAAGACTTGGTATTCATTCGAGGAACATGAAGCATGAAGACTCTTGTTTTCGTAGTTTCATTTTCTCTTTCTTGAGTCATAGGAAACACCGTACTATTAAAGGGAGTCGAGGAAATACTAAGGAAAAATTTCCATGTGATGCTCAACTCAAAATCCTACACCTACCAATCCCTTCGAGTGAAGCCATTGGAAATCTCATACAGTTTAGTCATATTCTTCAGTGACATAGATGAAGTTCTTCTGGTCTCTGAGGAATTTGTTCTGACCGAGGAGTTAGGAATTCGCCGGTGCGGATTGCCTACACAGTGAGGAACATGATAGCTCTGAGGAATTTGATACTCAAATTCCCGACCGTTGCTGTGCTATGCGCCAGCTGTCCCAAAATATCTATCCACCAAACGGTCATATCATTGAAGGGCATTTATGTCTTATCGTGTCGGGCTGCTCCCTAGGCTATAAATAGCCGCCCCCTACAACCACTAGCTGGTTGGCTGCTCTGAGAGAAACTGACACTTGTCATTTGAGAGCATCCCATCCTCCGAGGACTTTGAGCGAAAATCATCAAGTGAGGAAAACCCAAGCCCAAACACCTACAAACCCCAAGTGATTGAGCATCACTGAAGAGATTGATCCTGCGTGGATCCGGCACTTGTTACCTTTGAAGACTGTGTTTCTTCCAGACGTTTAGGCGTCATAGTCTAGAGCATCCAAGAGGAATTGTGGATCGCCGAGTGACCAAGTTTGTGAAGGTTCGAAAGTCACCTGAAGACTTACCACGAGTGATTGGGCGAGGTCTGTGTGACCTTAGCTCAAGGAGAATACGGTGAGGACTGTGTGTCCCTCAGGTTTAAATACCTAGCCGCTCCAACCAGATGTACAACTGAGACAGCAGTTGGAACTGGTCTACCAAATCATTGTCTTCACCAAGCTCACTGGTTCTATTTCCTCAACTCTTTCATTTCCTCATAACTGTGTTGAGTGCTTGTTCGTATCTGTGTTTGAAGACTTAGACTGAAGACTTTCTCAATTTCCTCAGTTCAATTTCTTCAGTCTGTTTGTCTTCATCCTGTGTTATCCTGTGTTTACGCTTTCTGTACTCTGTGCTTGTCTTCATTTCATCATGATGACTATGCTTGTGTTCTGTTATGTTTACTTTTGAGTACTTATTCCGCTGCTAGTAGATCTTCGCTAAGGAATTTCCTCACCTGCAAATTCCTTAGTGAAGAATTCATAAAAATCGCCTATTGACCCCCCTCTAGTCGATATAACGCACTTTCAATTGGTATCAGAGCAAGGTACTCCCTTGTTCTATGTGATTTTGGTTTAACCGCCTGGAGTTTTAGTTATGTCGACCGTAGGTATGATCAAGGTCTCTGCTGGGTGTCCTTCCTTCGATGGGACAGACTACCCCTACTGGAAAAATAAGATGCGAATGCATCTTGAGGCAATTGATAACGATCTCTGTTATGTTGTGGAAAATGGTGTTCCCTCAGTCACACCTTCTCTGAATGCTGCTGATGTGAAGAGATTTAAGCAACTCGACTCTCAAGCGAAGAATATCATATGTGGCCATCTGAGCAAAGGATAGTATGGAAGAGTGAATGCTTTGGAAACTGCTAAGCTTATCTGGGATAGGCTGTAGGGTTTGGAAACTGCTAAGCTTATCTGGGATAGGCTGTACTACCCATATTATCAATATTAATCAAGCAGGACGTAGGATTTTACCTCCATCAAGAGGGCCCGAACCTGGGTAAAACATCGTGTCCCCTGCCTCCTGTTACCATCCGGCCAAGACGCATAGTTCGGGACCCCCTACCGGGCGGGCGCGCCGCACTGTCGCGATGGGTATGACCTAGCTCTGCCGCTGAACAGTACCCCAGAGGCTGCGCCCGCATCAGCTCCAACCCTTAGCTCGGAGCCAACTGCGCCAGTCGAGGACGGGTGGTTAGACACCGCCTCAGGGGCTGCAGTCTCAATGGCGATCGAGCCGAACACCAGCCTAAACCTCTGCGCAGCCCGTGACTCCAAGGTGTCGGACTCTTTTCCAGACTCCGAACCATCCGCGCCCCTGTCAATCGAATCCGATTGGGCGCCGATCATGGAATTCACCGCCGCGGATATCTTTCAGCACTCGCCCTTCGGCGACATTCTGAATTCACTAAGGTCTCTCTCTCTGTCAGGAGAGCCCTGGCCGGATTATGGCCACAGGATTGGGATGCGGACGACGAAGAAATTCGACGCCCACCCACCACCCATTTAATAGCCACTGTCAATGACTCAACTGACATGCTCGACTTCGACTCCGAAGACATCGACGGTATGGACGACGATGCGGGAGGCAAAGGGGAACCACCGCCCACAGAGCGCTGGATGACCACCTCATCATATGACGTATACATGGTGGACACACCAAAAGAAGATGACAACGAGGAACGGAAGGACGCACCGAAGGCTTGTTCCCTCGAGAAGCAGTCAAAGCGGCGGCGCAAGCGCTGCCCCAAACCCCGCCTCAGCAGAAATAACGATCATACAGACCCAGCGTTGGAGCAGGGTGAAACACTGCCGGACCATGGAAATACGGAGACTCAAGCCGAACGAACCAATTCTATCGAAGATAATAGTCCGGACGACATAACACCGGACAAGCACCCGGAGCAGCAGAATGCCCGTCAAAGGCTTGTTGCCACTGCAAGGAGTCTAAAAAAGCAGAAGCAAAGGCTCAAGGCTGCGCAAGACACACTCCAAATCAGATGGAGCAAAGTACTCAACACAGCTGCGAAGTACGGCGGCAATCGCCCCACCAAGAGCTACCCAAAGAGGAAGTTGCTGCCTGAATTCGATGAGGAGGCCTTAGACCCCCCACAACCAAAAATTAAAACAGCCATCTGGCCAGATAGACGACCTCACGGCCAACATAAAGCGGCAAGCAACGCCGCACATAAGCCAATACGTGGTCTACGCGAGGGCTCGCATCAAAAGGACGGCGCAAGCGTGCTCCACCATACGATGCAACACAACAAACACTCAAACAACACGATACACCCAGATATAGGGGTGCCGCACACTCCCTATGTTTCACCGATGAGGTGCTGGACCATGAATTTCCAGAGGGATTCAAACTTGTAAACATAGAGGCATACGACGGAACGACAGACCCTGGGGTCTGGATTGAGGACTATATCCTCCATATCCATATGGCTCGGGGAGATGATCTCCACGCCATAAAGTATTTACCCCTCAAACTCAAAGGGCCAGCTCAGCACTGGCTTAAAAACCTCCCCGAAAACTCCATTGGGAGCTGGGAAGAGCTCGAAGACGCTTTTCGGGAAAAATTTCAAGGGACTTATGTCCAACCTTCGGACGCGGACGATTTGAGTCATATCACTCAACAGCCCGGAGAGTCAGCACGAAAACTTTGGAACAAGTTTCTTACTAAAAAGAACCAAATCGTCGACTGTCCGGACGCCGAAGCCTTGGCAGCTTTTAAGCATAGCGTCCGTGACGAATGGCTTGCCAGACACCTCGGCCAAGAAAAGCCGAGAACAATGGCAGCGTTAACAAGCCTCATGACCCACTTTTGCGCGGGTGAGGACAGCTGGCTAGCCAGATGCATCACCAACGACCCCAGTACATCTGAAGTTAGAGATGGAAATGGGAAATCACAGCGCAACAGCAATAACAAACGTCGGAATAAAGAAGACAACACGAAGAGCACGTCAGTAAACGCCAGATTCAAAAGCTCTCGGCCAGGTCAGCAAAAGCCGCCCTCTAAAGGCGCCAGAGACGAACTGTCCAGCCTAAACAAAATTTTGGACAAAATATGTCAGATCCATAGCACCCCTGGCAAACCCGCTAATCATACCCACAGAGAATGTTGGGTCTTCAAGCAATCCGGCAAGCTCAACGCCGTACACAAGGGGGAGGATACACCAAGCGAAGACGAGGATGAGCCTCTCAAGCAAGACACTGGGGAACAAAAGAAATTTCCACCAGAAGTCAAAATAGTAAACGTGTTACACGTGATCAAGGGGGAAAACAAAATGGCACTCCAAGAAAATTATGCCCAAGGGCCTATCACCGCGGAGTCCTACCATTGGTCGTCTCAACCGATCACTTTCGACCATCGTGATTACTCAGCAAGTATCCAGCGTGCAGGATGGGCTGCCTTGGTATTAAACCCAATAATTGACGGGTACCACTTCACACGAGTCCTGATGGACGGTGGCAGCAGTCTAAACCTGATATACCAGGACACAATCTGCGAAATGGGGATAGACCCAACAAAAATTTGCCAAAGCAATACTACCTTTAAAGGAGTAACGCCAGGCCCAGGGACTCATTGCACGGGCTCCCTGCTACTAAAGGTTATATTCGGCTTCCCCGATAACTTCCGTAGCGAACATTTAACCTTCCACATCGCTCCGTTCCAAAGTGGCTATCAAGCACTACTCGGACGCGAAGCTTTCGTTCGCTTTAATGCAATACCGCACTACGCTTCCCTCACACTCAAGATGCCCGGCCCACATGGCATCATTACAGTGAACGGAAGTATTAAGCGATCTTTGCGCGCCGAAGAGAGTGCGGCTGCCTTGGCAGCCGCACACTAAAAACGGCCCGACCAACTAAAGCATTTATCAGGTTGTCAAGACCTCGGACATGGTTAGACGAGTCCGACGCAGCTATATGTAATTCATACCGGATCAACGGTCACACCCCTATTACAAATACAAGGGGCTCAACGCGCGTAGACAAGTGGCAATTTTTACTCATCTTGAATTATACATGGTTTCTTTAAAACCTATCTTTTTGCACGACAACTTTTTTCACCTAAGTTCCTCTCTTTTACAGATGATCATCGTGCTACACCCGTCCAGGATACGGCACAACGGAGACATAGGCGCAGACGTGCAGCAGGGACCCACTCCAAGGATTCTTTTTAGATTAAGACTCTGCGTAAACCTTTTTTACTGTCTCTTGTTGATACACATCCACCGAATTCTCAGCACAATTGAGAAGGATGTTGACGTCTTGGCATGTGGCCACGTCAGAATAATGCACGTACCTGGACACAAGGGGCTTCTTACAAAGGGCACTATTTAGGCCCGGTTTATACCATAAAGACCGAATGCCTTAGGGAGTATTCGGCGTCGCGAGTTTGGCCTTATATGCATCAGCTCCGAATCATTGTCTTTGGTCAAATGTTGGGTTTGCTCGGCTCCTGTGTTTTGGTGCCTTACGTTCCGCTTTACCGGCTAAGGCAGCACCAGGAGAACTACTGCGATTGTGCCCTGGTTCATCCGGACGAGCACCTCAGTAGAGAAAGCCGAAAACTGACTGTCATGATATAGCGTGAGACTGGTCAACCACTCGATGACCTATAGGGATGTTAGAATTCCTCCGCCTTAACGAAGGGCCGTTTCCTAGCCAGGCATGCACGCACCCCGAGATCGGGAGAGTGCGGAGCCACCAGGGGCTATCTAGTAGCCCCACTGTCAAACTCCTATGGCTAAGTGAAAGTGTTAAAGCATTATAGTCCGGTTGCCTCGTTCGCTACGCTATCACCTCCTTAATAGGACCAAGACGTTGGGTAAAGTGTGAACAACGTTTTTTGCGAGCACCTCTGCATTATATGCGTGGGGGCTGAAGCCGACGACTGCAATCTTTCAGGTTATACACATGTATACATAAACGGCCGCACAAGAGGCATCATATTACTTTCGGGCAAAAGTATAAACACAGCCTTATAGAATTTCATAAAAACATTGTGTTTACAATGGGAATACATGTCACTCAAACATAATATTCTTCGAGCACTGGGCCTCTATCAAACAAGCACCCTCGAGAACATCCTCGAAATAGTGCTTGGCAGCCACTCGGCCTATGGCCGAACCCTGCACCGCAACAACGGTAGCGTCCATCTCCGCCCAGTATGCTTTAACATGGGCAAGGGCCATCCGCGAGCCTTCTATGCATGCCGACCTCTTCATCGCATCAATACGCGGCACCGCACCAAGGACCTGCTACACTAAGCTGAAATAGCTGTTCGGCTTTGGCTCTTCCGGCCATAACTGATCCACAACAGACCTCATGGGGAGTCCGGACAACCTATTTAGTTTGGCCCATTCGGCTAGCTGGTCAGTCAATGAAAGCGGACGCTCTGGAACGTTGAATTGCGACCAGAACAGCTTGTCCACTTCACGATCTGTTTGACCCTGGAAGTACTTGGCCGCATCGGCAGCGCTCGCCGCCAAGTCCATATACGCATCTGTCGAACTCCACAGCTGATCCAGAGGGGCATACCATGGATCTCAGAACTTCCTCCGCAGCATGAAGGGCTTCCCAGCCGCAATATCCCCGGCTTCCCGCAGCTCCTCCTTCTTCTCAGCAGAGCGGGTGTCTTTGTCCGCCATCGTGACCTTCTCAAGGTCCGTTGCCTTCGCCCGGTTTTCTTTTTCAAGGACCTGGCAACGGTCGGTAGTGTCTTTTAATTCTACGGCCATCTTGGCCACTTTCTCTTGGCTCTCGCAATGTGCGGCCTTCTCCGCTTTCAACTCTTCGGCCGCCTTCAAAGCAACCACATTACTAATCCTCGCTTGTTCCTTGGCTCGGGCAAGTTCTGCCCGCAAGGTTTCCACGGTGGCAGCTCCATCTGCATTCACGACATATTAAAGATACTGGCATCATGCTGCTCTTACTATGTGGCGTTCACCAGGTAATAACACTTACCCTGTGCCTCGTCAAGCCTCTTGTTAACAAGCTCTATGTCGGCGTCTGCCGCATCCAGTTGCCATTTTAATTTGGCAAACTCACTAGTCCGGCTAGCCACCAGAGCTTCCACCGCCTGCACATAAAGGCAGTCCGATTATTACCTGGGACTATGATCCTCTATTCGCCGCCATTCTCGATGACAAACAGAGTCTCAGGGGCTACTATCTACACAGGGCACACCTAACATGTGCGGTACTATCACGTACCTCAAAGCCTGTCAGTAGACTCATAAAAGCTTCATGCAATCCGCTTTCGACGGATGAAATTCTTTCCATCACCGTACCCATCAGTGTACGGTGTTCTTCTGAGATGGCCGCTCGCCCCAATAGCTCCCTCAGAACGTCTGACCGCATACCCGATGTTGCCGGACTCTTTTGTCTGTTCTCTTCGGGAGCCGGACGCCAGGGACTTCGGGGGTCTATGGGATTATCTTCTGGCCTCACCGGATCCGGAGAGGCCCTCCGTGACGACACTTCGGGGTCGCCCGCTTCATGAGCGGAGGAGTCCGGGGGAGGCGTTTCGCTCTCCATCATCTCTGGAAGAAGATCCCCCGAAGACGAGCTCAGCTGAGAAGGGCTAAGGCCCGAACTGCAAGATATATGCGGTGGTTATTTTCTTGGAAAGAAGATAGTATACCTTCACTATTAAAGCATTTTTTGGATCACTTATGACTCGTTGGAAGGATGATCCCCCCGCGGACTTTGTTCGGCAAAAGCACCCCCCGGGGCAGGACCCTCTGTGGGAGACTTCTTCTCCCGTTTGGAGGCCTCGGCTTCCGGATCTTCGGAAGCGGTCCTTTTCCTTCCCCGGTCACCCTCCTTCATGGAGGCTCTCATTCCCTCGGTTGGAACTGGCAGTGATGGGGGCCCGCGTCCGCCCGTATTATCCCCCCCTGTATCTTCCTTCGAAGGTTCCGGGCAAGGTGCGAGCTTGAGCATCTTTTCCAACACCGGATTTTCCAAACCCTCAGGGAGGGGGGCCAAACACCGAATCATCTTCGCCTTTGTTAGCCAGTCCTGGTCAAAGAACGAACTCTCAGAAATAACTTCGTGATGAATAAAAGACAGTGTGTTCGGCTAAGAGGATTTCTTACTTGTTCGGCGGCGCGGTTACTACTCAGGCCCACGTCCTCGGTAGTATCCGGACACTCTATTTGAGGTCCGAAGAATAACTTGTACATCTCCTTGTGTGTCAGGCCGAGGAAACTTTGAATGGCACGCGGTCCTTCTGGGTTGAACTCCCACAAGCGAAGGGGCCGGCGTTTGCAAGGCTAGACTTGACGAACCAGCATAACTTGTATTACCGCAACCAAATTAAAATCTCCCTCGAAGAGATCTCGGATGCGGCTTTGCAGTATAGGCACGTCCTTGGCTGGACCCCAACTCAGACCTCTGCTAATCCATGACATCAGTTATGGTGGGGGGCCCGAGCGGAAAGCGGGGGCAGCCGCCCACTTGGCACTTCTGGGAGCTGTGACGTAAAACCACTCCCGCTGCCATAATTCGGACACCTCTGGAAAGGAACCGTTCGGCCATGGAGCTCCTGCCATCTTGCCTATTGATGCACCTCCGCACGCTGCATGTCGCCCCTCGATCACCTTCGGCTTCACTTCAAAGGTCTTGAGCCACAAGCCGAAGTGAGGGGTAATGCGGAGGAAGGCCTCACACACGACGATAAATGTCGAGATGTGGAGAAAGGAGTCTGGAGCTAGATCATGGAAATCTAGCCCGTAATAGAACATCAAACCCCTGATGAAGGGATCCAGAGTGAGGCCTAGACCTCGGAGGAAGTGGGAGACGAACACGACGTTCTCGTTGGGTTCGGGAGTAGGGACGATCTGCCCTCGATCAGGCAGCCGATGCGAAACCTCGGCGGTCAGGTATCTGGCCTCCCTCAACTTCTTAATGTCCTCTTCCGTAATGGATGAGGGCATCCATTGGCCTTGAAGGCTGGATCCGGACATGATTGAAGATCTGGAGCACCTAACCTGGGCTTTGGGTGTTAGAACTCGAGGCGAGGGAAGGGTTCGATTGAGCACGAGAGGGAAAAAGTGAAAACCTTGTCCCTTTATAAAGAGGGTGAATATCAAGCGTCCTCTCCATAGCCGTTTAGGACTTGCCTATAATCTACGAGTCCTAGACACGGTTGGGTTACCCATGCCCGTATTGATGAGAATCCCGTAATAAGGGGACACGATCTCTGCTTCGACGAGACGTGTCAAGAAACCGCCTCGCGTTATGTGTGGAGCTGGTTGAAAAAAAACTGTTCGAATAATAACCGGGCCATGACGTAACGTCGTGCTGCCGAAACAAGCCAGCGAATTAGATCTGCGAAAATATTATTCTCTCTATGGTGGAATGTGGAACTTATTTTGCAGGGTCGGACACTATCCTCGTATTCAAATTCTTCTGTGATGTATTCGGAGAAGGAACCCGCCTTGCAATGCCGAAGACAATATTGCGTGCCGGACTCATCGTTATTGAAGCCTGGTTCAGGGGCTACTAAGGGAGTCCTGGATTAGGGGGTCTCCGGACAGCCGGACTATCTCCATTGGCCGGACTGTTAGACTATGAAGATACAAGATTGAAGACTTCGTCTCGTGTCCGAGTGGGACTCTACTTGGCGTGGAAGGCAAGCTAGTCAATACGGGTATGGATATCTCCTCCTTTGTAGCCGACCTTGTGTAACCCTAACCCTCTCCGGTGTCTATATAAACCGAAGATTTTTAGTCCGTAGAACAACAACCATAACATACAATCATACCATAGGCTAGCTTCTAGGGTTTAGCCTCTCTGATCTCGTGGTAGATCTACTCTTGTACTACCCATATTATCAATATTAATCAAGCAGGACGTAGGGTTTTACCTCCATCAAGAGGGCCCGAACCTGGGTAAAACATCGTGTCCCCTGCCTCCTGTTACCATCCGGCCTAGACGCACAGTTCGAGACCCCCTACCCGAGATCCGCCGGTTTTGACACCGACACCTAGGGCATTTTGAGGAAGCCCATTGTTGGAATATACAAGCCAAGTTCTATAATGAAAAATTCCCACTAGTATATGAAAGTGATAGCATAGGAGACTCTCTATCATGAAGAACATGGTGCTACTTTGAAGCACAAGTGTGGAAAAAAAGGATAGTAGTATTGCCCCTTTTTATTTATTTATTCTTTTGTGGGCCTTTTTTTATTTGGCCTTTCTTTTCTTTTTTTATTGGGACAATACTCTATGAATGATGATCATCACACTTCTATTTATTTACAACTCAATGATTACAACTCGATACTAGAACAAAGTATGACTCTATATGAATGCCTACGGCGGTGTGCCGGGATAGCAATGATGCATGAGTGACTTATATGAAAGAATTATGAACGATGGCTTTGCCACAACTAAAATGTCAACTACATGATCATGCGAAGCAATATGAAAATGATGGAGCGTGTCATAGTAAACGGAACGGTGGAAAGTTGCATGGCTATGGAAATGCCATGATAGGTAGGTATGGTGGCTGTTTTGAGGAAGGTATATGGTGAGTTTATGATATCGGCGAAACGTGCGCGGTATTAGAGAGGCTAGCAATGGTGGAAGGGTGAGAGTGCGTATAATCCATGGACTCAACATTAGTCATAAAGAACTCACATACTTATTGCAAAAATCTATTAGTTATCGAAGCAAAGTACTACGTGCATGCTCCTAGGGGGATAGATTGGTAGGAAAAGACCATCGCTCGTCCCCGACCGCAACTCATAAGGAAGACAATCAATAAATACATCATGCTCTGACTTCTTAACATAACGGTTCACCATATGTGCATGCTACGGGAATCACAAACTTCAACACAAGCATTTCTCAAATTAACAACTACTCAACTAGCACGACTCTAATATCACCATCTCCATATCTCAAGACAATTATCAAGTTTCAAACTTCTCATAGCATTCAACACACTCATAAGAAAATTGTATTATTAATCTTGAATGCCTAACATAATTAAAGCAAATTACCATGTTGTTTTGTAGGACTCTCAAAATAATCTAAGTGAAGCATGAGAGCACAATGGTTTCTATAAAACAAATCTACCAACGTGCTCTAAAATATATAAGTGAAGCACTAGAGCAAAAACTATATAACTCAAAAGATATAAGTGAAGCACATAGAGTATTCTAAAAATTTCCAAATCATGAGGGTCTCTCTAAAAAGGTGTGTGAAGCAATGATGATTGTGGAAAACTAACAAATAAAGACTCAAATAATACAAGACGCTCCAAGCAAAACACATATCATGTGGTAAATAAAAATATAGCTCCAAGTAAAGTTACCGATAGAAGTAGACGAAAGAGGGGATGCCTTCCGGGGCATCCCCAAGCTTTGGCTTTTAGGTGTACTTAGATTATCTTGGGTGTGCCATGGGCATCCCCAATCTTAGGCTCTTGCCACTCCTTGTTCCATAATCCATCAAATCTTTACCCAAAACTTGAAAACTTCACAACACAAAACTTAAAGTAGAAAATCTCGTGAGCTCCGTTAGCGAAAGAAAACAAAACACCACTTCAAGGTACTGTAATGAACTCAGTTTATATTGGTGTTACACCTACTGTATTCCAACTTCTCTATGGTTTATAAACTATTTTACTAGCCATAGATTCATCAAAATAAGCAAACAACACACGAAAAATAGAATCTGTCAAAAACAGAACAGTCTGTAGTAATCTGTAGCTAACGCAAGATCTGGAACCACAAAAATTCTAAAATAAATTTATGGACGTGATGAATTTATCTATTAATCATCTGCAAAAATAATTAACTAAATAGCACTTTCCAAATAAAAATGGCAGCAGTTCTCGTGAGCACTAAAGTTTCTGATTTTTACAGAAAGATTAAGAAGACTTTCCCCAAGTCTTCCCAACGGTTCTACTTGGCACAAACACTAATTAAACACAAAAAACACAACCAAAACAGAGTCTAGATAAATTATTTATTACTAAACAGGAGCAAAAATCAAGGAATAAAAATAAAATTGGGTTGCCTCCCAACAAGCGCTATCGTTTAACGCCCCTAGCTAGGCATAAAAGCAAGGATAGATCTAGGTATTGCCATCTTTGGAAGGCAATCCATAAGTGGCTCTCATAATAGATTCATAAGGTAATTTAATTTTCTATCTAGGGAAGTGTTCCATGCCTTTTCTTAATGGAAATTGGAATCTAATATTCCCTTCCTTCATATCAATAATTGCACCAATCGTTCGAAGGAAAGGTCTACCAACAATAATAGGGCATGAAGGATTGCAATCTATGTCAAGAACAATAAAATCCACAGGCACATAATTCCTATTTGCAACAATAAGAACATCATTAATTCTTCCCATAGGTTTCTTAATAGTGGAATCCGCAAGGTGCAAGTTTAAAGAGCAATCATCAAAATCACGGAAACCTAGCAAATCACACAAAGTCTTAGGAATCATGGAAACACTAGCACCCAAATCACACAAAGCATAGCATTCATGATCTTTAATCTTAATTTTAATAGTAGGTTCTCAATCATCATAAAGTTTTCTAGGGATAGAAACTTCCAACTCAAGTTTTTCTTCATAATATTGCATCAAAGCATCAACGATATGTTTGGTAAAGGCTTTATTTTGACTATAAGCACGAGGAGAATTTAGCACGGATTGCAACAAGGAAATACAATCTATCAAAGAGCAATTATGATAATCAAATTCCTTGAAATCCAAAATAGTGGGTTCATTAATATTTAAAGTTTTGACTTCTTCAATCCCACTTTTAATAATTTTAGCATCAAGATCTAAAGACTCCAAATTTTTGGAACTCCTTCTAGGTAAAGGTGGATCATGTTCAGTCCCATCATTATCAAGATTCATATTGCAAAACAAATGTTTAATAGGGGACACATCAATAACTTTTAGATCTTCATCTTTATTATCATGGAAACTAGAAGAACACGCTTTTATAAAGCAATCTTTCTTTGCACGCATCCTAGCGGTTCTTTCTTTGCACTCATCAATGGAAATTCTCATGGCTTTATGAGACTCATTGATATCATGCTTAGGAGGAATAGATCTAAGTTTCAAAGAATCAACATCAAGAGAAATTCTATCAACGTTCCTAGCCAACTCATCAATCTTAAGCAATTTTTCTTCAATCAAAGCATTGAAATTCTTTTGCGAGGTAATAAATTCTTTAATATTAGATTCAAAATCAGAGGGTATCTTATTAAAATTTCCATAAGAATTGTTGTAGGGATTACCATAATTATTAGAGAAATTACTAGGATACGGCCTAGGATTAAAGTTTCCTCTATACGCGTTGTTACCAAAATTATTCCTACCAACAAAATTCACATCCAATGATTCATTATTATTCTCAATCAAAGTAGACAAAGGCATATAATTAGGATAAGAAGAAACACTTTTATTAGCAAATAATTTCATAATTTCATCCATCTTACCACTCAAAACATTAATTTCTTCTATCGCATGCACTTTCTTATTAGTAGATCTTTCAGTGTGCCATTGAGAATAATTAACCATAATATTATCTAGAAGTTTAGTAGCTTCTCCTAAAGTGATTTCCATAAAAGTGCCTCCCGCGGCCGAATCTAAAAGATTTCTAGAAGCAAAATTCAATCCAGCATAAAAAAATTGTATAATCATCTACAAATTCAAACCATGTGTAGGGCAATTACGTATCATTAATTTCATCCTCTCCCAAACTTGTGCAACATGTTCATGATCAAGTTGCTTAAAATTCATAATATCATTTCTAAGAGAGATGATCTTAATGGGAGGAAAATACTTAGAGATAAAAGCATCTTTGCACTTATTCCATGAATCAATACTATTTTTAGGCAAAGACGAAAACCAAGCTTTAGCACGATCTCTAAGCGAAAAAGGAAATATCTTCAATTTAACAATATCATTATCCAAATCTTTCTTCTTTTTCATATCACACAAATCAACAAAGTTGTTTAGATGGGTAGCGACATCTTTGCTAGGAAGGCCAGAAAACGGATCTTTCATGACAAGATTCAGCAAGGCAGCATTAATTTCACAAGATTCAGCATCGGTAAGAGGAGCAATCGGAGTGATAATAAAATCATTGTTGTTGGTATTGGTAAAGTCACACAATTTGGTATTATCTTGAGACATCGTGACAAGAAAGCAATCCGACACACAAGCAAACAAGAAAAGAGCAAAAAGAGGCGAATAGAGAAAGAGAGGGAGGATGGGGAGAGAGAGAGGGCGAATAAAACGGCAAGGGTGAAGTTGGGGAGAGGAAAACGAGAGGCAAATGGCAAATAATGTGATGCGAGAGATAAGGGTTTGTGATGGGTACTTGGTATGTTGACTTTTGCGTAGACTCCCCGGCAACGGTGCCAGAAATCCTTCTTGCTACCTCTTGAGCACTGCGTTGGTTTTCCCTTGAAGAGGAAAGGGTGATGCAGTAGAGCAGCGTAAGTATTTCCCTTAGTTTTTGAGAACCAAGGTATCAATCCAGTAGGAGGCCACGCACGAGTCCCTCGCACCTACACCAACAAATAAACTCCTCGCAACCAACGCGATAAAGGGGCTGTCAATCCCTTCACGGTCACCTACGAGAGTGAGATCTGATAGATATGATAAGATAATATTTTTGGTATTTTTTATGATAAAGAGAAATAAAGATGCAAGTAAAATAAATGGCAAAGGAAATAACTAAGTATTGGAAGATTAATATGATGGAAAATAGACTCGGGGGCCATAGGTTTCACTAGAGGCTTCTCTCGAGAGCATAAGTATTACGGTGGGTGATACGTCTCCATCGTATCTACTTTTTCCAAACACTTTTGCCCTTGTTTTGGACTCTAACTTGCATGATTTGAATGGAACTAACCCGGACTGAAGCTGTCTTCAGCAGAATTGCCATGGTGTTATTTATGTGCAGAAACAAAAGTTCTCGAAATGACCTGAAACTTCACGGAACGTCTATTTGGAAATAATAAAAAATCCTTGCAAAAGATGAAGACCAGGGGGCCCACACCCTAGCCACGAGGGTGGGGGGCGCGCCCCCTACCTCGTGGGCCCCCTAGAGCTCCTCTGACCTCAACTCCAACTCTATATATTTGCTTTTGGGGAGAAAAAATAGACAGAAGGATTCATCGCGTTTTACGATATGGAGCCGCTGCCAAGCCCTAAAACCTCTCGGGAGGGCTGATCTGGAGTCCGTTCGGGGCTCCGGAGAGGGGAATTCATCACCATCGTCATCATCAGCCTTCCTCCATCACCAATTTCATGATGCTCACCGCTGTGCGTGAGTAATTCCATCGTAGGCTTGCTAGACGGTGATGGGTTGGATGAGATTTATCATGTAATCGAGTTAGTTTTGTTAGGGTTTGATCCCTAATATCCACTATGTTCTGAGATTGATGTTGCTATGACTTTGCTATGCTTAATGCTTGTCACTAGGGCCCGAGTGCCATGATTTCAGATCTGAACCTATTATGTTTTCATCAATATATGGGAGTTCTTGATCCTATCTTGCAAGTCTATAGTTGCCTACTATGTGTTATGATCCGGCAACCCCGAAGTGACAATAATCGGGACCACTCCCGGTGATGACCGTAGTTTGAGGAGTTCATGTATTCACTATGTGTTAATGCTTTGGTCCGGTACTCTATTAAAAGGAGGCCTTAATATCCCTTAGTTTCCATTAGGACCCCGCTGCCACGGGAGGGTAGGACAAAAGATGTCATGCAAGTTCTTTTCCATAAGCACGTATGACTATATTCGGAATACATGCCTAAATTACATTGATGAATTGGAGCTAGTTCTGTGTCACCCTAGGTTATGACTGTTACATGATGAACCGCATCCGGCATAATTCACTATCACCGATCCATTGCCTACGAGCTTTCCATATATTGTTCTTCACTTATTTACTTTTCTGTTGCTTTTGCTATCATCACTACAAAATACCAAAAACATTACTTTTGCTATCGTTACCTTTTGCTACCGTTACCACTACTATCATATTACTTTGCTACTAAATACCTTGCTGCAGATAATCAAGTTTCCAGGTGTGGTTGAATTGACAACTCAGCTGCTAATACTTGAGAATATTCTTTGGCTCCCCTTGTGTCCAATCAATAAATTTGGGTTGAATACTCTACCCTCTTAAACTTATGCGATCCCCTATACTTGTGGGTTATCAAGACTATTTTCTGGCGCCATTGCCGGGGAGCATAGCTCTATTCTTTGAGTCACTTGGGATTTATATCTGCCTATCATTATGAAGAACTTGAGAGATCCAAAAACCATGATTTATCCCTCAACTACGAGGGGAGGTAAGGAATTGTCATCTAGCTCTGCACTTGATTCACCTTCTGTTTTGAGTAAGCTTGCGACACCAAAACCTGCTTCTGCTATTCGTTCTGATATGTCGCATGTTATTGATGATGCCACTTCTGCTATGCATGATACTTATGATGAAACTACTTCTATGCTTGATACTACTGTGCCACTTGGTGAATTTCTTGATGAACAACTTGCTAGGGTTAGAGAGAATGAAATTATTGAAACTGATAATATTGATGAAAGTGATGATGAAGACTCTTCCCCTAATAAATATGAATCGCCTGTTATTCCTGAGGGTTATGTTTTTGAAAAAGAAGCTGCTCTAGCTATTTTAGCTTGCAAAGATAGATACGAGCTCAAGAGGTTATTAGCTAAATGGAAGCAGCAATCTCTTAATGCAGAATGAAACCTGACCCTGCTTTTGCTACTTCACCTATCTGTGTTACTGATAAGGATTATGAATTCTCTGTTGATCCTGATATAATTACTTTGGTTGAATCTGATCCTTTTCATGGCTATGAATCTGAAACTGTTGTGGCGCATCTTACTAAATTAAATGATATAGCCATCCTGTTCACTAATGATGAGAAATATCGCTACCTTTATATCCTTAAAATATTTCCGTTCTCATTGAAGGGTGATGCTAAGATATGGTTTAATTCTCTTGATCCTGGTTGTGTGCGTAGTCCCCAGGATATGATTTATTACTTCTCTGCTAAATATTTCCCTGCTCATAAGAAACAAGTTGCTTTGAGGGATATATACAACTTTGTGAAAATTGAAGAAGAGAGTCTCCCACAAGCTTGGGGGAGGCTTCTCAAGTTACTTAATGCTTTGCCTGATCATCCTCTTAAGAAAAATGAAATACTTGATATCTTTTATAATGGACTAACCGATGCTTCCAGAGATTACCTGGATAGTTGTGCTGGCTCTATTTTCAGGGAAAGAACACCGGATGAAGCTGAAATTCTATTGAATAATATGTTGACAAATGAAAATAATTGGACACTTCCTAAGCAAGCTCCTGAGCCAATTCCTGAGCCTATTCCTAAACCAACTCCGAAGAAAAGAGGTGTTCTATTTCTCAGTCCTGAAGATATGCAAGAGGCAAAGAAATCTATGAAAGAAAAAGGTATTAAAGCTGAAGATGTTAAGAATTTACCTCCTATTGAAGAAATACACGGTCTGAGTTTATCGCCTGTTGAAGAAACATATAATCTTAATCCATTACCTATTGAAGAAATACATGGTCTTGATAACCCGACACAGGTAGTAAAGGTACATTCTCTCTATAGATATGATAAAGCTGAAATCCCTCTTACTAAGGTTGCTAGCCCATGCTTAGATGAGTTTGATAAATTTATGGTTAAGCAAGAAGATTTTAATGCTTATTTTGGTAGACAATTGAAATCAATTCAAATATGCTTGAACACTTGGGTGATTATATGGCTAATGTCAAAGGTGAACTTAAACTTATTAGTAAACATGCTTTTATGGTTACCACTCAAGTAGAACAAGTACTTAAGGCTCAAAATAATTTTCTCAATGAATTGAATAGTAAGAATAATGATTATGCTATTAGAGTTATGACTAGAGGTGGTAAAATGACTCGGGAACCTTTGTATCCTGAAGGCCACCCTAAGAGAATTGAGCAAGATTCTCACATAAATAATATAGATGCACCCAGTCCTTCTAAAAGGAAGAAAAAGAAAAATGATAGGACTTTGCATACTTCTAGTGAACCTGTTATTGATTCACCTGAGAATCCAAATGATATTTCTATTTCTGATGCTGAGACACAATCTGGTAATGAATCTGAAACTAGTGATAATGTTAATGATAATGTTCATGATGATGCTCAACCTAGCAATAATAATGATATAGAAATTGAACCTGCTGTTGATCTTGATAACCCACAATCAAAGAATCAACGTTATGATAAGAAAGACTTTGTTGCTAGGAAACACGGAAAAGAAAGAGAGCCTTGGGTTCATAAACCCATGCCTTTTCCTCCCAAACCATCCAAGAAGAAGGATGATGAGGATTTTGAGCGCTTTGCTGAAATGATTAGACCTATCTTTTTGCGTATGCGATTAACTGATATGCTCAAAATGAATCCTTATGCTAAGTATATGAAAGATATTGTTACTAATAAAAGAAAGATACCGGAAGCTGAAATTTCCACCATGCTTGCTAATTATACTTTTAAGGGTGGAATACCAAAGAAACTTGGAGATCCGGGAGTACCCACTATACGATGCTCCATTAAAAGAAATATGTTAAAACTGCTTTATGTGATCTTGGAGCCGGTGTTAGTGTTATGCCTCTCTCTTTATATCATAGACTTGATTTGAATAAGTTGACACCTGCTGAAATATCTTTGCAAATGGTTGATAAATCAACTGCTATACCTGTCGGTATTTGTGAGGATGTGCCTGTTGTAGTTGCAAACGTTACTATTTTAACGAACTTTGTTATTCTTGATATTCCCGAGGACGATAGTATGTCTATTATTCTTGGAAGACCCTTTTTGAATACTGCAGGGGCTGTTATTGATTGCAACAAAGGCAATGTCACTTTTCATGTTAATGGTAATGAGCATACGGTACACTTTCCGAGGAAACAACCTCAAGTTCATAGTATCAACTCTGGAAAAATTCCATCGATTATATTTGGAGGTTTTGAATTTCCTCTTCCTACTGTCAAGAAGAAATATGATATTCTTATTATTGGGGATGTGCATATCCCCGTTGAGGTAACATAGTGTTATTCGAAATTTCTCTGGTTCCATGTTATTCAGAATGAGTTTGTTAACAAGACCTGATCAACGTTATTAGGGATTCCTTTTGATGATCATGAGATGGATGAAACTAGAAGGCACAACTCTCTGTACCCTCCTTTTACTTTCTGTTATTTATACGAAATAAAATAAAAATAAGCATTTTCTGTCTGTTATCTGATTTATCCGTGCAATATAAAAATACCCCGAAAATAAAAGTTCTCCAAATGCCCTGAAATTTAAATATGATTTTTTCCGGAATATTTGAGAACACTGAGAACACAGCAGGGGGGCATCCACCTGGCCATGAGGGTGGAGGGCGCGCCCTGCCCCCTGGGCGTGCTCCCTGCCTCATGGGCCCATGGTGGCCCTCCTCCACTTATTCCTGCACCCACACAGTTCTTCTTCCTCCCACAAACACCAATATCCAGTTCAACCCGAGTCCAAGCTCATTTTGCTACCATTTTCGATCTCCTTGCTCAAAGCACCTCTCACAAAACTGCTTGGGGAGATTGTTCCTTGGTATGTGACTCCTCCATTGGTCCAATAAGTTTTTGTTCTAGTGCTTTATTCATTGCAAATTTGTGCTGCCTAGGTGACCCTGTTCTTGAGCTTGCATGTCAAATTTATATGGTCCCAAGTAGTTCTAATGCATGATATAGGCTCTAGGCACTTGTAGGAGTTGTTGCTATCAATTTTGTTGAGCTTGGCTCACTTTTATTTGAAGTTACTAAAAATTTCAGAATTTTTCAGAAAATAATGAAGAGAGTTTTGAGGGGCTTATCGAGCCGAAGCTCAAAGGAAAAGCAAAATGAAAAGTGGAGAGGCCCAAATATAATCTTCCTCGCACCACGGAGGTTCGGCCGTGTGAATGGCCTTCCAATGATTTCTTGAGAGCAGCCGGGATTTATGATGATTTTTGTGAATTGGCTGAGAATGCAGGCCTCACCGCCTTCCTCCACGACCAACGCGAACGATATCTCTTACTCGCCAATATCTTTGTGCAAAAATTTCATTTCCATGCTAGGAGCTCACCACCTACGGTGGAGTTTTATTTATATGATGAGCATAAGGAGATGTCACTTTATGATTTTTGTCGGGTTTGTTTGATCCCTTTCGAGGGCACGATAGAGGAACCACATTGCGGTGATGTGGATGGGTTTATTGATACCATCATTGTAGGGGAAACGAGGAAGGTTTCCGATGCACGAATCACTAGCATACATTTTCCTGTTTTACGCTACTTTGCAATATTTGCTAGTCGTTGCTTAATTGGTCGCGGAAACTGTGGAAACCTTAGTGTTCCTGATATTATTATTTTGTTCCACGGTTTATTCTGTGATAACTCTGTTAGTATGGGCGGTATTATTGCTAAACGGTTAAGTCTGAACCGTACAAAGGGCCCCATCTTTGGAGGCATCTATGCTTCACGCCTAGCTGCACATTTTAACACACCTATTAGGCATTATGAGAAGGAAGAAAAATTGATGACCCCCTGTTTATTTAGATTATAAGAGTATGGTGGCACACGACTTTATTGTTAAGAATAGGGAAGGGGAGCTTAAATACAAATTGTTCTTTCATAAACATCATCCTGAGACTATTACCCTGCCTGCTCCTTCCTTGTTTGATTTATCTGCAGGCCAATACCTTGTCCCGTTAGAGGCTATTCACGCCTACTAGAACCCTACATCAGCCACAGAGCCAGAGTCGGAACCACAAGTTGATCCTCCACGACAGTCTAATTACCAGTGGGATCCGGAGATAATTGCCAACCAGTGGCAATCAGAGTCTTGTTCTTCGCAGTACGACCCCAACTATAACTATGGATATCCGCCAGGCCAACGGTGGCCATAGACCAACTTAGGCCAAAAGCCTAAGCTTGGGGGAGTACATATTTTTCACCGACATTGCATTCATGTTCACACACTCATTGCTAGATGTCGGTGCTCATACTTTTTCATTGTATCATCCATGCTAGTTTATTTATTTTTTATGCTTTCTTCTTGTTTGTTTAATAAACCTTAAGAAAAACAAAAACAAAAATTAGTTTTAGCTTTTAATTAGTTTACTTTCCATGCTTGTAGTAGTGCCTAAAAAGAAAACCCAAAAAGATTTCCTGTTCTTCTTTTGCTTGTTGGGAGCTCTCCCGTTTAAATAGTTTTATTTCTTTTCTTTGGGGGTCGATAGGAGAAGACCATAATTAAATTGTTGAAGTGGCTCTTATATGCATTATTGTTGATCTGACAAAAGAGCCCATATTGCCTTGTCTTCTCCTGTCTATTGAATGATTGTAGATTCCAGCTTAGTCTAATGCACGTGCACTACTATTATTATTCACATCATTCGGTCGTGCGACTGAAAGGCAATTATGATGATATATGATGGACTGACTGAGATGAGAAAAGCTGGTATGAACTCGACATCTCTTGTTTTTGTAAATATGATTAGTTCATCGTTCCTGATTCAGCCTATTATGAATAAACATGTTTGCAATGAAAACTAGAGATCATAGTTTCTTGTGCCATGCTTAATTACTAGGAGCTTATAATGGTTTACCTTGCGTGCCAACATGCTATTAAAATGGTTGTGATGTGGTATGATAGGGTGGTATCCTCCTCTGAATGATTTAAGTGACTTGACTTGGCACATGTTCACGCATGTAGTTGAAACAAAATCAACATAGCCTTCACGATATTTATGTTCATGGTGGATTATATCCTGCTCATGCTTGCATTCGGTGTTGATTAATTTTAATGCATATTCATGACTGTTGTCGCTCTCTAGCTGGGCGCTTCCCAGTCTTTTGCTAGCCTTCACCTGTACTAAGCATGAATACTGCTTGTGCATCCAACTCCATAAACCCCAAAGTTATTCCATATGAGTCCACCATACCTACCTATATACAGTATCTACCTGCCGTTCCAAGTAAATTTGTATGTGCCAAACTCTAAACCTTCAAATAAATATCCTGTTTTGTATGCTCGAATAGCTCATGTATCAACTAGGGCTGTCCGTATCTTCTATGTTAGGCGGGTTATTCTCAAGAGGAGTGGCTCACAAGAAAATGGCTGGTCACCAGGATGCCCAGTCCCATGCTTTATGCAAATCAAATCAAAATAATTGCAAAAAAACTCCCCCTGGGACTCTTGTTAGTTGGAGGTACTCATTGTTTCGAGCAAGCCATGGATTGATGCTTGTTGGTGGAGGGGGAGTATAAACTTTACCATTCTGTTTGGGAACCGCCTATAATGTGTGTAGCATGGAAGATATCGCCATCTCTTGGTTGTTATGTTGACAATGAAAGTATACCGCTCAAAATATTATTCACCTCTATTTCAAAATCGAGCTTTGGAACCTCTACAAATCCCTGCTTCCCTCTGCGAAGGGCCTATCTATTTACTTTTATGTTGAGTCACCATCCTCTTATTAAAAAGCACCAGTTGGAGAGCACCGCTGTCATTTGCATTCATTACTGTTAGTTTACATTGAGTATGACTTGACTGGATCTCTTTTACCATGAATTATAATTAGTTAGTCCTTGATCTTTAAAGGTGCTCTGCATTTATGTTTTGCGGTCTTAGAAAGGGCTAGCGGGATACCATCTTGTTATATCATATTATGATTGTTTTGAGAAAGTGTTGTCATCTGAGATTTATTATTATTGCTCGCTAGTTGATTATGCCATTGATATGAGTAAACATGAGACCTATGCGTTATTGTGAATATGGTTAGTTCATAATCTTTGCTGAAAACTTGAATGCTGGCTTTACATATTTACAACAACAAGAGCAAACAGAGTTTGTAAAAGTTTTTCTTTATCACTTTCAGTTTGTCAACTGAATTGCATGAGGACAAGCAAAGGTTTAAGCTTGGGGGAGTTGATACGTCTTCGTCGTATCTACTTTTCCAAACACTTTTGCCCTTGTTTTGGACTCTAACTTGCATGATTTGAATGGAACTAACCCGGACTGACGCTGTTTTCAGCAGAATTGCCATGGTGTTATTTATGTGCAGAAACAAAAGTTCTCTGAATGACCTGAAACTTCACGGAACGTCTATTTGGAAATAATAAAAAATCCTTGCAAAATATGAAGACCAGGGGGCCCACACCCTAGCCACGAGGGTGGGGGCGCGCCTGCCCCCCTAGGGCGCGCCCCTACCTCGTGGGCCCCTTGGAGCTCCTCCGACCTCAACTCCAACTCTATATATTTGCTTTCGGGGAGAGAAAAATCAAAGAGAAGGATTCATTGCGTTTTACGATACGAAGCCGCCGCCAAGCCCTAAAACCTCTTGGGAGGGCTGATTTGGAGTCCGTTCGGGGCTCCGGAGAGGGGAATCCGTCGCCATCGTCATCATCAACCTTCCTCCATCACCAATTTCATGATGCTCACCGCCATGCGTGAGTAATTCCATCGTAGGCTTGCTGGAAGGTGATGGGTTGGATGAGATTTATCATGTAATCGATTTAGTTTTGTTAGGGTTTGATCCCTAGTATCCACTATATATGTTCTGATATTGATGTTGCTATGACTTTGCTATGCTTAATGCTTGTCACTAGGGCCCGAGTGCCATGATTTCAGATCTGAACCTATTATGTTTTCATCAATATATGAGAGTTGTTGATCCTATCTTGCAAGTCTATAGTCACCTACTATGTGTTATGATTCGACAACCCCAAAGTGACAATAATCGGGACCACTCCCGGTGATGACCGTAGTTTGAGGAGTTCATGTATTCACTATGTGTTAATGCTTTGGTCTGGTACTCTATTAAAAGGATGCCTTAATATCCCTTAGTTTCCATTAGGACCCCGCTGCCACGGGAGGGTAGGACAAAAGATGTCATGCAAGTTCTTTTCCATAAGCATGTATGACTATATTCAGAATACATGCCTACATTACATTGATGAATTGGAGCTAGTTCTGTGTCACCCTAGGTTATGACTGTTACATGATGAACCGCATCCGGCATAATTCACTATCACCGATCCATTGCCTACGAGCTTTCCATATATTGTTCTTCGCTTATTAACTTTTCCATTGCTATTGCTATCATCACTACAAAATACCAAAAACATTACTTTTGCTATCATTACCTTTTGCTACCGTTACCACTACTATGATATTACTTTGCTACTAAATACCTTGCTGCAGATATCAAGTTTCCAGGTGTGGTTGAATTGACAACTCAGCTGCTAATACTTGAGAATATTCTTTGGCTCCCCTTGTGTCGAATCAATAAATTTGGGTTGAATACTCTACCCTCGAAAAAGTTGCGATCCCCTATACTTGTGGGTTATCAGTGGGTAAACAAATTACTGTTGAGCAATTGACAGAATTGAGCATAGTTATGAGAATATCTAGGTATGATCATGTATATAGGCATCACGTCCAAAATAAGTAGACCGACTCCTGCCTGCATATACTACTATTACTCCACACATCGACTGCTATCCAGCATGCATCTAGAGTATTAAGTTCAAGAGAACAGAGTAACACTTTAAGCAAGATGACATGATGTAGAGGGATAAACTCATGCAATATGATATAAACCTCATCTTGGTATCCTCGATGGCAACAATACAATACGTGCCTTGTTGCCCCTACTGTCACTGGGAAAGGACACCGCAAGATGGAACCCAAAGCTAAGCACTTCTCCCATTGCAAGAAAGATCGATCTAGAAGGCCAAACCAAACCGATAATTCGAAGAGATTTGCAAAGATAACCAATCATACATAAAAGAATTCAGAGAGATTCAAATATTGCTCATAGATAAACTTGATCATAAACCCACAATTCATCGATCTCAACAAACACACCGCAAAAGAAGATTACATCGAATAGATCTCCACAAGAGAGGGGGAGAACTTTGTATTGAGATCCAAAAAGAGAGAAGAAGCCATCTAGCTAATAACTATGGAACCGTAGGTCTGAAGTAAACTAGTCACACTTCATCGGAGAGGCTATGGTGTTGATGTAGAAGCCCTTCGTGATCGATGCCCCCTCCGGCGGAGCTTCGGAAAAGGCCCCAAGATGGGATCTCGTGGATACAGAAAGTTACGGTGGTGGAATTAGAGTTTTGGCTCCGTATCTGGTAGTTTGGGGGTACGTAGGTATATATAGGAGGAAGGAGTACGTCGGAGGAGCAACGTGGGCCCCATGAGGGTGGAGGGCGCGCCTGGGGGGTAGGCGCGCCCCCTACCTCGTGCCTTCCTGGTTGATTGCTTGACATAGGGTCCAAGTCCTCTGGATCATGTTCGTTCCAAAAATCACGTTTCCGAAGGTTTCATTCCGTTTGGACTCTGTTTGATATTCTTTTTTCTACGAAACCCTAAAATAGGCAAAAAACAGCAATTCTGGGCTGGGCCTCCGGTTAATAGGTTAGTCCCAAAAATAATATAAAGGTGTATAATAAAGCCCAATAATGTCCAAAACAGGATATAATATAGCATGGAATAATAAAACATTATAGATACATTGGAGACGTATCACTATTGTTTGTCTTTATTGCTTTTGTTGCTGTCAGCTTGCGAGTACATTCAAAGTACTCGCCTGGCGTGTCATTGCCAGAGTGCAGGTGTGTTGGAAATATGCCCTAGAGGCAATAATAAAGTGGTTATTATTATATTTCCTTGTTCATGATAATTATATATTGTTCATGCTATAACTGTATTAACCGAAAAATGTAATGCATGTGTGAATACATAGATTGTAATATGTCCCTATTAAGCCTCTAGTTAACTAGCTCATTGATCAATAGATGGTCATGGTTTCCTGACCATGTACATTGGATGTCGTTGATAACGGGATCACATTATTAGGAGAATGATGTGATGGACAAGACCCAATCCTAAGCGTAGCACAAGATCGTGTAGTTCGCTTGATAAAGCTTTTCTAATGTCAAGTATCATTTCCTTAGACCATGAAATTGTGCAACTTCTGGATACAGTAGGAATGCTTTGGGTGTGGCAAACGTCACACCGTAACTGGGTGGCTATAAAGGTGCACTACAGGTATCTCCGAAAGTATCTGTTGGGTTGGCACGAATCGAGACTGGGATTTGTCACTCCGTATGACGGAGAGGTATCTCTGGGCCCACTTGGTAATGCATCATCATAACGAGCTCAATGTGACTAAGGAGTTGGTCATGGGATCATGCATTACGGAACGAGTAAAGAGACTTGAGGTATGGGGATACCGATGATCGAATCTCGGGCAAGTAACATACCGATAGACAAAGGGAATTGCATACGGGATTGATTGAATCCTCGACATCGTGGTTCATCCGATGAGATCATCGTGGAACATGTGGGAGCCAACATGGGTATCCAGACCCCGCTGTTGGTTATTTGCTGGAGAGATGTCTCGGTCATGTCTGCATGGTTCCCGAACCCGTAGGGTCTACGCACTTAAGGTTCGGTGATGCTAGAGTTGTTATGGGAAATAGTATGTGGTTACCGAAGGTTGTTCGGAGTCCCGGATGCGATCCCGGACATCACAAGGAGTTCTGGAATGGTCCGGAGGTGAAGAATTATATATGGAAAGTCTTGTTTCAGTTGCCGGAATAATTTCAGGGGTTATCGGTATTGTACCGGGACCACCGGAAGGTGTCCGGGGGTCCACCAGGTGGGGCCACCTGCCTCGGTGGGCCTAGTGGGATGAACAAAGGGGAGAACCAGCCCCTAGTGGGCTAGTGTGCCCCCCCAAGGGGGCCCAAGGCGCCTAGGGTTAGAAACCCTAGGGGGTGGGGGCGCCTCCCACCTGACTTGGGGGACAAGTTCCCCCTTGGCCGTCGCCCCCTTGTGGATGGGATCTAGGGGGTGGCCCCCTCTCCCCTTCCCCCTATAAATAGTGGGGGTGGGAGGGCTGCCACACCCTTCCCATGGCGCAGCCCCTCCCCCTCCCCAACACCTCCTCCTCCTCCATAGTGCTTGACGAAGCCCTGCTGGAGAACCACGAGCTCCATCACCACCACACCGTCGTGCTGTCGGAGTTCTCCCTCAACTTCTCCTCTCCCCTTGCTGGATCAAGAAGGAGGAGACGTCCCCGGGCTGTACGTGTGTTGAATGCGGAGGCGCCGTCCGTTCGGCGCTGGATCGGATCTTTCGCGATTTGAATCGCCGCGAGTACGACTCCATCATCTGCGTTCCTTGTAACGCTTCCGCTTAGCGATCTTCAAGGGTATGAAGATGCACTCCCTCTCTCTCGTTGCTATCATCTCCTAGATTGATCTTGGTGATACGTAGGAAAATTTTGAATTATTGCTACGTTACCCTACAGTGGCATCATGAGCTAGGTCTATGCGTAGATTCTATGCACAAGTAGAACACAAAGTAGTTGTGGGCGATGATTTGTTCAATTTGCTTACCGTTACTAGTCTTATCTTGATTCGGCGGCATTGTGGGATGAAGCGGCCCGGACCGACCTTACACATACGCTTATGTGAGACTGGTTCCACCGACTGACATGCACTTGATGCATAAGGTGGCCAGCGGGTGTCTGTCTCTCCCACTTTAGTCGGACCAGATTCGATGAAAAGGGTCCTTATGAAGGGTAAATAGCAATTGGCATATCACCATTGTGGTTTTTTCGTAGGTAATAAAGATTCTTGCTAGAAACCCATAGCAGCCACGTAAAACATGCAACAACAATTAGAGGACGTCTAACTTGTTTTTGCAGGTATGCTATGTGATGTGATATGGCCAAAAGGATGCGATGAATGATATATGTGATGTATGAGATTGATCATGTTCTTGTAATAGAAATCACGACTTGCATGTTGATGAGTAAGACAACCGGCAGGAGCCATAGGAGTTGTCTTAATTTATTGTATGACTTGCGTGTCAATGAAAACGCCATGTAATTACTTTACTTTATCGCTAACTGTTAGCCATAGTAGTAGAAGTAATAGTTGGCGAGACAACTTCATGAAGACACGATGATGGAGAGCATGATGATGGATGTAAGAGCATGTTTATCCCTTAGTAGTTTTGGTGATTGATGACAATGCTTTTGCGGACTAATCATGTGCAATGAGCATTTCAGATATACCGTGTCTAAGCACAAGACGATTTGGTACCCCTCGGAGTTATCAAAGACGGCGTTTCTCTATGTTTCTTTTCGGTGGACTTGAGTCGTAGGAAAGCCGTACTATTAAGAGGGGGTCCGCGTTGGAAAGGTTTGGGTGGAATCAACACGTACACGTCTGCTCCTTTTTGCACCACCTTTCCTTTGTCTCTTGGGAGCATCCTCCATCTCTCTGCGTCTTTGCAAAATGAAGGACTCCTAGTGTTGCTGTTCTGGGGAACGTGGTAGTACTGCTCTTCGGAGCGGTAGTACCGCGGGGCCTTGCGGTAGTACCAACCATAGGCGCGGTAGTACAGCGGGTACTCACGATAGTACCGCTCCTTGGGAGCGGTAGTACCGTGGCCTCTGGCCAGGCTCAGCCGCTCGAGCGGTTGTAGGGGCGGATGTAATTTTTTACATCCACGCCCTACGCGGTAGTACCGCCCCATGGGTGCGGTAGTACCGTGAGCCCTGGCCTGGCACAACAACATGAGCGGAAGTAGGGGCGGATGTAATTTTTTACATCCGCGCCCTACGCGGTAGTACCGCTCCAGGCATGCGGCACTACCGTGCCAAATTTTTGCATAGATCCCAACTCAGTGAAAGTAGCCACGGATGTATTTTTATATGTCCTTTCCTTCCCAAGTCTGGACTATCCCTGCCTTGTGGTAGTACCGCAAGGGGGAGCGGTAGTACCACGCCAGCGGTTCTACTGCCCTCTGCTTCATCGCATCAGGGCTGCTTTGGATTCTGCTGTATGGGCGGTAGTACCGTAATGACTTGCGGTAGTACCGTGTGCCCTAGTGGTAGTACCGCGCCTCCGGTGCGGTAGTACCATGCTTCGCAGGCTGAGTTGGTGGATAACGGTTGGATTTGTTCTTCCACTATATAAGGGGAGTTTTCTTCTCCGAGTTGACCACCTCTTCTACCTCTAAGCTCAATTGTTGCTCTAAGCTCCATTTTCGCCCGATTTCTCTCCCTATCCAATCAAACTTGTTGATCTCCTAGGGATTGGTTGAGAAGGCCTAGATCTACACATCCACCAAGAGATATTTGATTCCTCCCACTAATCCATCGCGGATCTTGTTACTCTTGGGTGTTTGAGCACCCTAGATGGGTGAGGTCACCGCGGAGCCATACTCCATTATGGTGAAGCTTCATGGTGTTGTTGGGAGCCTCCAATTAAGTTGTGGAGATTGCCCCAACCTTGTTTGTAAAGGTTCGGTCGCAGCCTTCTAGGGCACCAATAGTGGAATCGCAGCATCTCGCATTGTGTGAGGGCGTGAGGAGAATAGAGTGGCCCTAGTGGCTTCTTGAGGAGCATTGTGCCTCCACACCACTCCAACGGAGACGTACTTCCTCTCAAAGGGAAGGAACTTCGGCAACACATCCTCGTCTTCACTGACTCCACTCTTGGTTATCTCATCCCTTTACTCGTGCAAGCTTATCTTGTGTTACTTCCCTTGCTCGCTTGTTTACTTATTGTTGTTGCATCATATAGGTTGCTCACCTAGTTGCATATCTAGACAACCTACTTTGATGCAAAGTTTAAATTGGTAAAGAAAAGCTAAAATTTGTTAGTTGCCTATTCCCCCCCCCTCTAGTCAACTATATCGATCCTTTCAATTGGTATCAAAGCCTCGTCTCTTTTTAGGGACTTTGCCATCCGAAGAGTATGGTTGACAACATAGACGATGAGGAGGAGCACCCCGGTGTGATTCCATCCTCGTCTACGGCCGATGGGGGAACCTCAATCTCATGTGAGGAACTCAATGTGGCCTTGGACACATTTAAAACCTCCATGACGGCCGAGGTCAAAGGCGTGCTTAAAGATTTTCTTGATGGTCTTAAATTATCCACCGCACCATTGGAAGTGGTTGATCCCAGTAACAAGGTGACGGTTGCTAACTCCGACAAGGGGGAAGCTTCTAGTGATAAAGTTCCTTTGTCTAGTGGTAAAAGTGGAAATGGCATCTTTGCCCATGTGGAACCTCCACTTACCTATGGAGGACCGATTCCCTCCACACATTTAAATCATGCCGGTTCTCCTCCTAAGATTGTGAAAAATCAGGATTTTGACGCTTGTGTATATCGCTTTAAACGCCATTTAAATCATGTGAATACTAACCTTTGGAGAATCGTTGAGCAAGGTTTCTATCTGCATGACCCAAGCAACTTCACCCCAAGAGAATCTGCGGATCATCAATTCAACGAGAATGGTCTCTTCATCATCCAAGATGCTATCCCTCCCGAAGAAATTGCGCATCTCCAACCATTCATCGTGGCAAAGGAAGCATGGCACCATGTTGTTTCCCTTTACAAGGAAGAGCAAGCATTCAACGCTCCAACTATGAAGTGGTGCAAGATGAAGCCGATGAATTTGCTATGAATGAAGGTGAAGAACCTCATGAGCTCTACCGGAGACTAACCACACTCGCGGTCTCACTCCGAGATCATGGGAGCAAGGATACAAATGACAATTGGATCAAGCGGAAATTTCTCAAAGCCATGATGCCTTACCATAAGGCCATGTCCTCCGTCATCCTTCAAAGGCCGGACTTCCACACCTTGTCCTCAAGCGAAGTGTTGGATGAGTTTGTGGCAATGAGTATCTTGGACAAGACCGCCGACAATGCGGTATTGCATTCTCAAAGAGCCAAGAAGCCCAATCTTGCTTTGAAGGCCAATGCTAGTGTGGAAGAAGAGGAGGAAGAGGAAGAAGAGGAGAGCAACCCCGAGGATACAAAATATGATTATCATGAGCACATGGCTCTCGCTTCAAGACAATTTTGGAGCAAGAAGAACTCAAGGCCCAACTTCAACAAGAGCAACTCAAGTGGCGTTAAGGGCAAGCAACGTGTGAGGACTTGCTACAATTGCGGCAATATGAGCCACTTTGTTGCGGAGTGCCCCTATGAGAAGAGGGAAGACAATGGTGGCAAACTCATCTGGAGGACAAGGCCAAGTCTTTCCCCAACAAGAACCACTTCACCAAGAAGGCTCCTCCCAAGGGATTGGTGGCACAAGAAGAGTACAATGAGGATAATGATGATGAATATGGCGAGATGGTTGCCATGGCCTGCATGGCCATTGCGACAACACCCCGAGCGTCCCTCTTTGACTCACCCAACGAGAACACCGCTGCCAAGTGCCTCATGGCTAAAGCCACCAACAAGGTAACCCCAACATCAAAAATACCATCATTACTCATCCTTCTTTGATAGATTGCACTGATGAAAGTGTGTGTGGGGGGTCCAACATGGAGGAAAATGAGTTTGAGTCTTTTATGATTAAGCTTAAGGGTAAATCCAAGAAGCACTTCGTTGCTTTCTTGGAACAACTTGGTGAAGCTAATGACATGATCGAGGGTCACGAAGACACCATCTCTAAGATGGAGGGGCATAGTCGTGACTATGCCAATGAGATATCGGATCTCTCTAATGCTCTTGAGGAAGAGTGTGGTCATCTCTTGGCTCTTGAGGAGTCACACAATGATGACCATGCTAAATTAAAGAAAGATCTTGATCATGCTCTTGTTGTGTCTCGTGTGCTAAATTCCGAGAAGGCCAAACTTGGTGTTGATCTTGCTAGACTCAAGGAAGAGTTTGATATCCTTGAAAAGGCTCACAAGGCCTTGAAGAGTACTCACGCTAATCTTAAAGAGTCTCATGATCAACTCCAAGTGAGGCTAACCAAGGAGAAAGCCACTTTTCCTCATATGGTTTTAATTGATAATGCAAATGCTACTAACCCTTGTTGTGAGCATGTGCATCTTGTTGAGGATAATGAAAAGTTGAAGGAGCAACTTGAGAAAGGCCTTGTGTCATGCATACAAGGTGAGAAGAACCTCAATGATCTTTTGAGAAATCAAAAGGAAGTTGTGGCCAAGGAAGGGATTGGGTTTGCACCCAAGTCCAAGAACAACAAGAAGAATGACAAGGCCAAACGACCTCCTCCTCTCATGCAAACTTTTGTCAAAGAGGGAGAGGGTGCCTCTAAGAATAAGAAGAACAATGTGAAGGGTGGTGGTGTCAAGAAGGGCAATGCCACCCCTTCCAACAACGCCGGAGACTTTAACCCTTCCTATGTGTTATGTCGTGCTAGTGATGGGTATGTTTATGCTAAATTTGTTGGTTCTTCTTATGAGTACATTGAATGGTCTATTTGGGTTCCTAAGACCCTTGTCACTAACATCAAAGGACCCATTACAAAACGGGTACTAAAACCAAGCATTGATCTCTTGTAGGTGTTTGCTTCCGGTTGGGGATCATGGTTGCTCGATAGTGGAGCCACTAATCATATGACCGGAAGCAAGGACTTGGTGGTGGACGTACACAAGATTCCATCTATGCCCACCAATGTCGAGTGGGGTGATGCCTCGTCCTCTAAGGTATTGGGACTTGGCAAGGTTGTCATTTCTCATGATCTCACGATCGAGAAGGTCATGCTTGTTGAGTCCCTTGCATACAATTTACTTTCCGTTCGTCAACTTGCACTCATGGGCTTTGCCACTTTCTTTGATATTGATACCGTGGCCCTCTTGTGGAGAAAGACTCTTAAAGTAGCCTTTGTTGGATGTCGAGAACGGTCTCTATGTGATTAACTTTTTGGAGCGACCCACTAAGACCGCGACATGCCTAATGGCTAAAGTTGACGTGGGATGGCTTTGGCATCACCGTTTAGCCCATGTCAATATGAGATCTTTGCAAAGTCTTCTCAAGGGGGACCATGTCCATGGACTAACAAATGTTAGTTTTGCCAAAGATCGTGCTTGCAGTGCTTGCATCGAAAGAAAGCTACGTGAAAAGGCTCACCCTCCCACGACTATCATTTACTCGAAGAGGCCTTTGGAGATCCTTCACTTGGATCTCTTTGGGCCTCCCTCCTTTGATAGTCTTGGGGGTAGAAAGTATTGCTTGGAGATTGTGGATGACTATTCAAGATACACTTGGTGTACTTCTTCAAGAGGAAGAGTGAGACCCAACAAACCGTCATTGACTTTGCAAATGAAGCTCAACATCAACACAATGCAAAGATCTTGACAATAAGAAGTGACAACGGCACCGAGTTCAAGAACTACACCTTGGATTAGTTTCTTAGTGATGAGGGGATCAAACACCAATATTCTGCTCCTTACACCCCTCAACAAAATGGCGTAGCGTAGACGAAGAACCGGACGTTGATGGATGCGGCAAGAACCATGATGGCGGAGTTCAAGTCTCCATACAACTTTTGGGCCGAAGCCATGAACACCGAGTGTCATGCATCCAATCGGCTCTACCTCCGCAAAGGCTTGAATAAAACTCCATATGATATACTCACCGGTAACAATCCCAACCTCAAGTACTTCCGGGTGTTCGGGTGTAAGTGTTTCATTCTCAAGAAAGGTGTTCGTTTGTCTAAATTTGAGGCTAGAGCTCATGTGGGCATATTTGTTGGTTAGGCTACAAACTCTCATGCTTACCGTGTCCTCAGTAAGTCCACAGGACTTATTGAGGAGACATGTAACATGGAGTTTGATGAGAATAACGGCTCCCAAGTGGATAAAAGTGGTACTTGTGATGTAGGTGATGAAATTCCTCCCCTATCCATAAGAAGAATGGATGTTGGTTTTATCCTACCCATTAAGGAACCCCTTGTGGCCGAAGGAGAAGGACAATGTTCTACTCAAGTGGAACCATCACCAACCCAAGACCCACATGCTTCCGAAGAACAAAGTGAAGGCCCTCAACCTCATAAACAAGACCAAGGGCGAGATCAACCTCAAGATGGCGTTAAACCACCAAGTGACGCCCAAGGTCAAGTTCTCCCCTCTAAGCAAGTTCAAGATCAAGAACAAGCTCAAGACGATGCTCAAGATGATCAAGTAACCGCTCCTCATCTCTCTCCCGAGGAGGAATTGGAGCGTCGTGCCACAAAGATTGCATCCAAGCTATCTACCAAGGGTCATCCCATGACAAATGCGCTTGGAAGCATATGAAAGGGGGTAAGCACTCGTAGACAATTGGCAAACTATTGTGAACATCACGCGTTTGTCTCTTGTGTTGAACCCCAAAAGTTCTATGAGGCGCTCGAAGATCCGGATTGGCTTAATGCCATGCATGAAGAACTCAACAACTTCGAGCACAACAAGGTGTGGAGATTGGTGCCAAGGCCAACGGGGAACCATAATGTCATTGGAACCAAGTGGATATTCAAGAACAAACAAGATGCTCATGGAATTATTGTCCGCAATAAGGCTCGCTTGGTAGCTCAAGGCTACTCCCAAGTCGAGGGTATCGACTATGGTGAAACCTTTGCTCCCGTTGCTCGTCTTGAATCTATTCGTTTATTGATTGCTTATGCTTCTTATCATAACTTCAAGTTGCAACAAATGGATGTGAAGAGTGCTTTTCTTAATGGTCCTATTAATGAGTTGGTGTATGTCAAACAACCCCCCAGGTTCGAGGATCCCTATTTCCTCGATCATGTGTACCAACTCGATAAGGCACTCTATGGCCTTAAACAAGCTCCACGTGCGTGGTATGACCACCTTATTGAGTTGTTGCAAGATCGTAGGTTTGAAATTGGGAAAATCGACCCCACTATTTTTATTAAGAAGGTCAAAGGGGAGTTGTTTGTGTGCCAACTATATGTTGATGACATTATCTTTGGTTCTCCTAACAAAGCTTTCAATGAGGAATTTGCCACTCTCATGACCTCGAAGTTCAAGATGCCCATGATGGGAGAGTTGAAGTTCTTTCTCGGGTTCAAAATCAAGCAACGAAGAGCAGGAACCTTCATCAACCAAGCCAAATACACTCAAGACATGCTCAAGAGATTCAAGCTAAGTGAAGTCAAGCCGGCTCCCACTCCAATGCCCGTCAAATTCTAACTTGACATAGATCCCAATGGTAAAGCGGTGGGTCAAAAGGTATATCGCTCCATGATTGTCTCCTTGCTTTACCTTTGTGCATCTAGACCGGATATCATGTTGAGTGTGGGAATTTGTGCACGGTTTCAAGCCGCCCCTAAGGGAAGTCACTTTGTGGCGGTCAAGCGGATCTCTCGATATTTGGCTCATACGCCAAACTTTGGCTTATGGTACCCAAGAGGAGCAAACTTCAACCTTGTAGGCTATTAGGACTCCGATTGGGCGGGAGACAAAGTGGATGTGAACTTCCGGAGGGTGCTAATTCCTTGGTTGCTCTTTGGTGAGTTGGTCTTCCAAGAAGCAAAGCTGTGTGTCTCTCTCGCCCACCGAAGTGGAGTATGTGGTCACTGGTAGTTGTTGTGCACAACTTCTATGGATGAGGCAAACTTTAAAGGATTATAGTGTCATTTGTGACAAAGTGCCTCTTTGGTGTGACAATGGAAGTGCCATCAAGATCTCTCTCAACCCGGTGCAACACTTCAAGATGAAGCATATTGAGATTCGGTATCACTTCATCTGGAATCATATTAGGCGAGGGGAGATCGAGCTCAACTATGTCAACACTCATGATAACCTTGCAGATATCTTCATGAAGCAAGATTTTGCGAGTTAAGGCATGAGCTAAATATCATTGATTTGAGCAATGTTGCTTGAACCCTTGCACACCCCACCATACCCAACTTGTTATCTTGTTTAGGTGTAGGCATGGACATATAGGGAGTGTTGTTCTCTCGATGAACTCTCCCTCCCCTCATTATGCATAAATTGATCAACTCTTTCACATTAGCCATTTGTGATGGTACTTGTGCTTCAAAGACGAGTTTTGGTCATGGGCCCAAGGATAATTCTTCGCGGTGCCATACCAATTGACTCAAACATAGGTGGCTCCGGCCACCGCCCTCTCCTTGGAGAGGTTGTGTCTCGCGGTTGGTGCTTGTTGTCTTTTGTCCTCCCTTATTCGTGTCTAGCTTGTGTTTGAGTTGCCACGTGTGTTAGCTCTTTGGTGTGTCCGTTCGCTTGAAGGTTGCATTGCAAAGGCCCCTTTCTTCTCTGTTTTTGAAACTTGCATTTTCTTGGGCCCACGGTACTACCTCGGCTTGCCATGGTACTACCGCAGGATCTGCGCACGGTACTACTGCACCCAGCACAACAGTAATTTTTTACTGCCGCTGGAGGAGCGGTACTACCGCCCACAGTGCGGTACGTCCGCCCGGGCGGTACTACTGATAACCCACAAGTATAGGGGATCGCAACCGTTTTTGAGGGTAGAGTATTCAACCCAAATTTATTGATTCAACACAAGGGGAGCCAAAGAATATTCTCAAGTATTAGCAGCTGAGTTGTCAATTCAACCACACCTGGAAACTTAATATCTGCAGCAAAGTCACTACAAAAAAATACACTTCCGTGATGATACGTGTTTGTCACAGTAGGTCGCATTTTGTCATGCATGTACATCCATGACGATTTTATGACAGAATCAAGATAGTCATACATGTGCTGTCGTAGAAGTGTTGCATGACATTACCAAAATTATCATCACGGAAGTGTCCACTTCCATGACGATAAATCGCGCGTCATAGAAGTGCTTTCGTCAAGGGTGACCGACACGTGGCATCCACCGTAACGGAACGCCGTTAAGCTATCGGGTCGGATTTTGGATCCGATAACCCGTTAACAGCCCTGACCAATGGGAAATTTCCACGTGTAAAATTCTGATTGGCCGAAGGGAACACCTGTCAGCTCATCAGTGGGCCAGATGTCGCCCGTCCATTGGAGGAGACATGCCTATGATACGTCGACACGTGGCTGGGCCCAACACAGGCCCATATAGGTTAAAAAGGCCGGCCCAGTCAAAGGCCCGTAGAACTTAATCAGGTACTAGTGGGCCGGCCCAATAGCAGCCTGCTTAATAAAGGCCCATTTACAGCCTGAAGCCAGATCTGGCCCGTTAATTGTTTGCCCAATATTTGGGCCCATTTACGGCCCAAAGCCAGATCTGGCCCATTAATTGTTGGCCCAATATTTGGGCCCATTTGCGGCCCGAAGCCAGATCTGGCCCGTTAATTGTTCGCCGAATATTTGGGCCCAACTAAAACCCAGTGACTTTCGGCCTGTTAGAGGCCTGATGTCGATATGGGCCCATTTCAGACCGGTGTGACTTTCGGCCTGGGAATGGCCCGTGCTGCCCATGGGCCATATATGGTCCAATGGGACATCGGGCCCACTAACGGCCCGTGCTAAAGGTGGCAACAGTTAAGCCCAACGTAACTTTGGGCCTGTTAAAGGGCTGTCGTGTCATTCGGCCCGTTGATGCATGTGCTAAGCTTTCGGCCTCTTAAAGGCCCATGATATCAGTGGGCCAACTAAGGCCCGAGATATGTTTCAGCCTGGTAACGGCCCGTGAGCTAACTGGGCCCTAAACGGCCCGGTCTACATTTCGGCCTGCTGAAGGCCCGTCGACGACTAGTGAAAATTGAGGCCCAACATGCATTTTGGCCTGCTAAAGGCCCGTGGTTTCATCTCGGCCGTAACATGCCAGTACAATATTCAGCCTGTTAATGGCCCAACACTACCTGGGCCAAACTAAGCGCTGGGTCGACAAAAGGCCCAACTAAAATATAGGCTAGTGTAAGTTTGGTCCTGGCGCAATGTGTGAAGGCCCCCATCATTCACGCCCAAGAAAGACACAGGCCGGCCCAATTGTGGCCTGCTAAAAACCTGGCCCGTTAGAGTCGAATGTTTTGGTCCGGTCGACTACATCTGATTTTTTTCCAGATAGCGAATGATGGCAGTAACTAGTAGGAATTAAGAACAAACCTACTCTATACAATAAATAAATTACAGCATAGTAACTAAGAATAAACCTACACTATACAATAAAGGATTTAAGGTATATTACATCCACTGGGCAACGAAGTTCGCCACCAGTGATCATAAAGTGCAACGAAGAAGCAGATTACAAAAACTGGGCACCATTGCAGTGTAACAAAATAATACTGAACCGAGACCACTTCCAAGACAGTTCAAGAAAGGTTAGCCTTGTGGGGGAACTGCTGCGCAAGCTGCTGAGCAAGGCTGTGAGACCATCCTAGCATGTCGGTCATAGCTTCCAGGTGTAGCTATTTAGCGATGAGGTTCTCATTGGTGTTCTCCGCAATCTTTCTTAGAGATAGGACTTCAAGTCGAAGTTGAGTTGCAGAATGCCTTTCTGCTAGAACTTGGGACTGAAGAAGTCGAACTAATTCAGACAACGAATTCTGTGAGCTTGTCTGACTATTAGTCTCAAGTAACTTGAACACTGCATCAAGACAAGACTTTGGGGTTGTCTCGCTATCTTCAAGATGTTTTGCCTTCTTTGCTGCAATATATGTTGGGTTTGTCTCACAGCCTTCAGCATACTTGTGCATGCCATCAGGCATAGCACCCTGAAACAAAGCAGAGAGATGACAGGTTTGGCACGTGTATAAACAAAGATGATAACTATTCTGTCAATTCTATCCAATTTCAAATTAGAAAATAAAGAGTAAGTTCAAAATATCAGTAGCATAATTTGGCATTGTTCATAATGCGGGGAGCTTCACCAGACTACTGGATTACCATGTCAACATAACAAGCATAGATGAAGGGCAAAGAAAATCATTGTATCTATTTTGGATAATGTGCACGGCATGTTGTTCATATCATCAGCCACATCAGTAAGATAAAACAGGAGATGACAAGGTGCAAACGTGGGCTGCTTCACCACACACTGGATTATAGATCCACAAAAACAAGCATACATATAGGGAGTATTAAGTAATGTGCATGGTATGAATATGGAATTTGGTTTTACAAGTAAAACTTAGAACTTATGGTTCTTACGAACATGCATTTTGGTAGAAACAGGAAACTAAACAGCAGTAAACGATAGGGAGTATGAGCAAATTAAACAGCAGTTGAGGATAAAGGCTTTAGAAGGACTGACTTACATTAACAGTTAACACCATCTTTATAATGCCCTTCTCCATGTCAAGGGAAGGATAACTCAAGAATTTCAGCAAAGAATCTTCTTCATAAGCATTGCCTATACTCTACATTTTGTAGAGAGTAATTATAGATATGATAATACTGGAAGGGATAGAGGATAATGAAGATAAGATGCAGATTGATGCTACATAATCAACTACCAATACCTGGAAGTACAAGCGTTACAGGACAAAATGTACTGACAAGAGCAATGGGCTACATTTTTGCACTGGCATTGTCTGTGTATTCTACTTGTTGGTAAGATTAAATATAGATCTGATCTTTTTTAGTAAATGGTGGGTGTCGGTGTCAAAACCGGCGGATCTCGGGTAGGGGGTCCCAAACTATGCGTCTAGGCCGGATGGTAACAGGAGGCAGGGGACACAATGTTTTACCCAGGTTCGGGCCCTCTTGATGGAGGTAAAACCCTATGTCCTGCTTGATTAATATTGATGATATGGGTAGTACAAGAGTAGATCTACCACGAGATCAGAGAGGCTAAACCCTAGAAGCTAGCCTATGGTATGATTGTTGTTCGTCCTATGGACTAAAACCCTCCGGTTTATATAGACACCGGAGAGGGCTAGGGTTACACAGAGTTGGTTACAATGGGAGGAGATCTACATATCCATATTGCCAAGCTTGCCTTCCACGCCAAGGAAAGTCCCATCCGGACACGGGACGAAGTCTTCAATCTTGTATCTTCATAGTCCGAGAGTCCGGCCAAAGGTTATAGTCCGGCTATTCGGACACCCCCTAATCCAGGACTCCCTCAGTAGCCCCTGAACCAGGCTTCAATGATGACGAGTCTGGCGCGCAGTATTGTCTTCGGCATTGCAAGGCGGGTTCCTCCTCCGAATACACCACGGAAGAATTTTGAATATAAGGATAGTGTCCGCCCCTGCAAAATAAGTTCCACCTACCATCATAGAGAATAATATTTCCACAAATCTTAATTTGCTGACATGTTTTTGCAACATGACATTATGCCATGGCCCGGTGCTTATTCGAACCGTTTTTCTTCAACCAGCTCCACACATAACGCGAGCCAGTTTGTTGACACGTCTTGTCAACGCAGAGATCGTGTTCCCCCAATTACGGGATTCTCATTAATACGGTCGTGGGTAACCCAACCATGTCTAGGACTCCTAGATTATAGGTAAGTCCAAACGGCCACGGTGAGGACGCTTGATATTCACCCTCTTTATAAAGGGACAAGGTTTTCACTTTTTCCCTCTCGTGCTCAATCTAACCCCCCCCCCCCCCCCCCCGCCTCGAGTTCTAGCACCCAAAGCCCAGGTCAGGTGCTCCAGATCTTCAATCATGTCCGGATACTACCAAGGATGTGGGCCTGAGCAGTAACCGCGCCGCCGAACAATTAAGTAATCCTCTAGCCAAACACACCGTCTTTTATTCATCATGACGTCATCTCTACGAAATCGCTCTTTGACCAGGACTGGCTAACAAAAGCGAAGATGATTCGGTGTTCGGCCCCCTCCCTGAGGGTTTGGAAAATCCAGTGCTGGAAAAGATGCTTGAGCTTGCACCTTGCCCGGAGCCCTCGAAGGAAGATACATGGGGGGATAATATGGGCGAAAGCGGGGCCCCATCGCTGCCAATTCCAACCGAGGGAGTGAGTGCCTCCATAAAGGAGGATAACCGGGGGAGGAAGAGGACTGCTTCTGAGGATCTGGAAGCCGAGGCCTCCAAATGAGAGAAGAAGTCTCCAACAGAGGGTCCTGCCTCGAGGGGTGCTCTTGCCGCACAAAGTCCGCGGGAGGATCAGCCCTCCAATGAGTCGTAAGTGATTCAAAAAATACTTTAATAGTGAAGGTATACTACCTTTCCTCTGAGGAGAATAACCGCCGCATATATCATGCAGTTCGGGTCTTAGCCCTTCTCAGCTGAGCTCGTCTTCAGGGGATCTTTTTCCGGAGATGATGGAGAACGAAACGCCTCCCCCGGACTCCTCCGCTCAAGAAGCGGGCGACCCCGAAGTGTCGTCACGGAGGGCCTCTCCGGATCCGGTGAGGCCAGAAGATAATCCCATAGTCACCCGAAGTCCCCAACGTCCGGCTCTCGAAGAGAGCAACCAAAAGAGTCCGGCACCACCTGGTATGCGGTTGGACATTCTGAGGGAGCTGTTGGAGCGAGCGGCCATCTCAGAAGAACACCGTATGCTAATGGGTACGGTGATGGAAAGAATTTCGTCTGCCGAAAGCGGATTACATGAAGCCTTTATGAGTCTACTGACAGGCTTTGAGGTACGTGAAATGATATTTGATAGTACCGCACATGTTAGGTGTGCCCTGTGTAGATAGTAGCCCCTGAGACTCTGGTTGTCGTCGAGAACGGCGGCGAACAGAGGATCATAGTCCCAGGCAATAACCAGACTGCCTTTATGTGCAGGTGGTGGAAGCTCCGGTGGCTAGCCGAACTAGTGAGTTTGCCGAATTAAAGCGGCAACTAGATGCGGCAGATGCCGACATTGAGCTTGTTAACAAGCAGCTTGACGAATCACAGGGTAAGTAATGTTTTCTGGTGAATGTCACATAATAAGAGCAGCATGATGCCAGTATCTTTAATATGTTGTGACTGCAGACGGAGCTGCCACCGTGGAGACCCTTCGGGCGGAACTCGCCCGAGCCAAGGAACAAGCGAGGGTTAGTAATGCGGTTGCTTTGAAGGCGGTCGAAGATTTAAGAGCCGAGAAGGCCGCCCATTGCGAAAGCAAAGAAAAGATGGCCAAGATGGCCGTAGAATTAAAAGGCATTGCCGACCATTGCTAGTTCCTTGAAGAAGAGAACCTAGTGAAGGCAGCGGACCTTGAGAAGGCCATGATGGCGACCAAAGACACTTGCTCTGCTATGAGGGCGAAGAAGGAGGAGCTGCGGGAAGCCAGGGATATTGCGTCTGGGAAGCCCTTTCTGCTGCAGAGGAAGTTCGGAGATCCGCGGTATGCCCCTCTGGATCGTCTGTGGAGTTTGGCAGACGCATATATGGACTTGGCGGCAAGCGCTGTCGATGCGGTCGAATACTTCCGAGATAAGTCAGATCGTGAAGTAGACAAGCTGTTCTGGTCGCAATTTAATGTTCCAGAGCGTCCGCTTCCCTTGACTGATCAGCTAGCCGAATGGGCCAAACTTAATAGGTTGTCTGGACTCGCCATGAGGTCCGTTGTAGATCATTTGTGGCCGGAGAAGCCGAAGCCGAACGGCTATTTCAGCTTAGTGCAGCAGTTCCTTGGTGCGGTGCCGCGCATCAACGTGATGAAGAGGTCGGTGTGCATAGAAGGCTCGAGGATGGCCTTTGCCCATGTCAAGGCATACTGGGCGGAGATGGATGCTACCACTGTTGCGGCGCAAGGTTCGGCCATAGGCCGAGTAGCTGCCGAGCACTATTTTGAAGAGGTTCTTGAGGGTGCTCGTTTGATAGAGTCCCAGTGCTCGAAGAATATTATGTTTGAGTGACATGTATTGCCATTGTAAACACAATGTTTTTATGAAATATAGTCAGGCTGTATTTATACTTTTGCCGGAAAGTAATATGATGCCTCCTGTGCGGCCGTTTATGTATATATGTATATAACCTGAAAGATTGTAGTCGTCGGCTTCAACCCTCACGCATATAATGCGGAGGTGCTCGCAAAAAACGCGTGTTCACACTTAACCCAACGTCTTGGTCCTATTAAGGAGGTGATAGCGCAGCGAACGAGGCAACCGGACTATAAGCTTTAACACTTTCACTTAGCCATAGGAGTTTGACAGTGGGGCTACTAGATAGCCCCTGGTGGCTCCGCACTCTCCCAATCTCGGGGTGCGTACATGCCTGGCCGGAAAACGGCCCTTCGTTAAGGCGGAGGAATTCTAACATTCTGATAGGTCATCAAGTGGTTGACCAATCTCACGCTATATCATGACAGTCAGTTTTCGGCTTTCTCTACTGAGGTGCTCGTCCAGATGAACCAGGGCACAATCGCAGTAGTTCTCCTGGTGCTGCCTTAGCCGATAAAGCGGAACGTAAGGCACCAAAACACAGGAGCCAGGCAAACCCAACATTTGACCAAAGACAATGATTCGGAGCTGATGCATATAAGGCCAAACTCGCGACGCCGAACACTCCCTAAGGTATTTGGTCTTTATGGTATAAACCGGGCCTAAATAGTGCCCTTTGTAAGAAGCCCCTTGTGTCCAGGTACGTGCATTATTCTGACGTGGCCACATGCCAAGACGTCAGCATCCTTCTCAATTGTGCTGAGAATTCGAGGGATGTGTATCAACAAGAGACAGTAAAAAAGGTTTACGCAGGGTCTTAATCTAAAAAGAATCCTTGGAGCGGGTCCCTGCTGCACGTCTGCGCCTGTGTCTCCATTGTGCCGTATCCTGGACGGGTGTAGCATGTCATCTGTAAAAGAGAGGAACTTAGGTGAAAAAGTTGTTGTGCAAAAAGGTGGTTTTTTAAAGAAACCATGTACACTTAAAAATGAGTAAAAAATTGCTACTTGTCTGTGTGCGTTGAGCCCCTTGTATTTGTAATAGGGGTGTGGCCCTCAATCCGGTATGATTTACATATAGCTGTGCCGGACTCGTCTAACCATGTCTGTGGTCTTGACGACCTATCGAATGCTTTAGTTGGTGAGGCCGTTTTTAGTGTGCGGCTGCTAAGGCAATTGCATTCTTTTCGGCGCGCAAAGATCGCTCAATATTTCCGTTCACTGTAATGATGCCACATGGACCGGGCGTCTTGAGCGTGAGGGAAGCGTAATGCGGTATTGCATTAAAGCGAGCAAAAGCTTCGCGTCCAAGTAGTGCTTGATAACCACTTTGGAACGGAGAAATATGGAAGGTTAAATGTTCGCTACGGAAGTTATCGGGGAAACCGAATATAACTTTTAGTAGCAGGGAGCCCGTGCAGTGAGCCCCTGGGCCTGGCATTACTCCTTTAAAGGTAGTGTTGCTATGGCGGATTTTCGTTGGGTCTATCCCCATTTCGCGGATTGTATCCTGGTATATCAGGTTTAAACTGCTGCCACCGTCCATCAGGACTCGTGTAAAGTGGTATCCGTTAATTATTGGGTCTAATACCAGTGCAGCCCATCCTGCACGTCGGATACTTGCTGAGTAATCACGATGGTCGAAAGTGATCGTTTGAGACGACCAGTGGTAGGACTTCGCTGTGATAGGCCCTTGGGCATGTCTCTCAGGGAGTGCCGCTTTGCTTCCCTTGATCACGTGTAACACGTTGACTATTTTGACTTCTGGTGGAAACTTCTTTTGTTCCCCAGTGTCTTGCTTGAGAGGCTCATCCTCGTCTTCGCTTGGTGTATCCTCCCCCTTGTGTACGGCGTTGAGATTGCCGGACTACTGGAAGACCCAACATTCTCTGTGGGTATGATTAGCGAGTTTACCAGGGGTGCTATGGATCTGACATACTTGGTCCAGAATTTTGTTTAGGCTGGACAGTTCGTCTCTGGCGCCTTTAGAGGGCGGCTTTTGCTGACTTAGCCGAGAGCTTTTGAATCTGGTGTTTACTGCCGTGCTCTTCATGCTGTCTTCTTTATTCCGGCGTTTGTTATTGTTGTTGCGCCGTGATTTCCCGTTTCCATCTCTAGCTTCAGATGTACTGGGGTCGCTGGTGCTGCATCTGGCTAGCCAGCTATCCTCACCCGCACAAAAGCGGTTCATGAGGCTTGTTAATTCTGCCATTGTTCTCGGCTTTTCTTGGCCGAGGTATCTGGCAAGCCATTCGTCATGGACGCTATGCTTAAAAGCTGCCAAGGCTTCGGCGTCCGGACAATCGACTATTTGGTTCTTTTTAGTAAGAAACCTGTTCCAAAGCTTTCGGCCTGACTCCCCGGGCTATTGAGTTATATGACTCAAATCGTCTGCGTCCGGAGGTCGGACATAAGTCCCTTGAAAATTTGCCCGAAAAGCATCTTCGAGCTCTTCCCAGCTTCCAATGGAGTTTTCGGGGAGGCTTTTAAACCAGTGCCGAGCTGGCCCTTTGAGTTTGAGGGGTAAGTATTTAATGGCGTGGAGATCATCTCCTCGAGCCATATGGATGTGGAGGATATAGTCCTCAATCTAGACCCCAGGGTCTGTTGTTCCGTCGTATGCCTCTATGTTTATGGGTTTGAATCCCTCTGGAAATTCATGGTCCAGCACCTCATCGGTGAAACATAGGGGGTGTGCGGCACCCCTGTATCTGGGCGTGCCGTGGTGTTCGGATGTTTGGTGTGTTGCATCATGTGCTAGAGTGCGCTTGCGCGGTCCATAGATGGATCTAGTTGCTCCGTCCTTTTGATGCGAGCACTTGCGTGGATCGCGTATTGGCTTCTGTGCGGCGTTGCTTGCCGCTCCATGTTGGCCGTGAGGTCGTCTATCCGGCCGGGAGGCCGTTTTAATTTTTGGTTGCGGGGGATCTAAGGCCTCCTCATCGAACTCAGGTAGCAACTTCCGCTTCGGGTAGCTCTTGGTGAGGCGATTACCGCCATACTTTGCTGTTGTGTTGAGTACTTTACTCCATCTGATTTGGAGTGTGTCTTGCACCGCCTTGAGCCTTTGCTTCTGCCTTTTTAGACTCCTCACGGTGGCAACAAACCTTTGATGGGTATTTTGTTGCTCCGGGCGTCTGTCCGGTGTTATGTCCTCCGGACTATTATCCTTGACAGAGTTGGTTTGTTCGGTTTGATTCTCCGCGTTTCCGTGGTCCGGCAGTGGTTCGCCCTACTCTAACGCTGGGTCTATATGATCATTATTTCTGTCAAGGCGGGATTTGGGGCGGCGCTTACGTCGCCGCTTTGACTGCTTCTCGAGGGGACAGCCCTTCGTTGCGTCCTTCCGTTCCTCGTCGTTGTTTTCCTTTGGTGTGTCCACCATGTATACATCATGTGATGAGGTGGACGTCCAGTGCCCTATGGGCAGTGGTTCCTCTTTGTCTCCCGCACTGTCGTCCATACCGTCGATGTTTTTGGAGTCGAAGTCGAGCATGTCGGTTAAGTCATCGACAGTGGCTACTAAGTGGGTGGTGGGTGGGTCGTGAATTTCTTCGTCGTCCGCATCCCAGTCCTGCCGGACATAGTTCGGACAGGATCCTCCTGATAAGGAGAGAGACTTAGCGAGTTCAGTATGTCGCCAAAGGGTGAGTGCTGAAAAATATCCACGGAGGTAAATTCCATGATCGGCACCCAATCAGATTCGATAGGAACGGGCGCAGGCGGTTCGGAGTCCGTGGCCGAAGAAGGATCCGGCAGTTTAACAACATGGCTCTCGTGCAAGGTAAGGTCGATGTTCGGCTCGATTGCCGCTGAGGGTAAGGCCTCCGTGGCGGGGTCCATCCACCCGTCCGCGGAAGGCGCAACTGGCTCCGAATTGAGGGTCAGAGCGGCTGCCGGTGCGATCTCCTTAACACTGTCTGATGGGAGAGCTAAGTCATACTCATCGTGACCGCATGGTGCACAAGGCAGAGGCTCGAATCCATCGAAGATCAAATATCCACGGATATCGGCCGTGTAGTTTAAGCTTCCAAACCTGACCTGGTGGCCAGGGGCGTAACTTTCAATCTGCTCCAGATGGCCAAGCGAATTGGCCCGCAGTGCAAAGCCGCCGAACACGAAGATCTGTCCGGGGAGAAAGGTCTCACCCTGGACCGCATCGTTGTTGATGATCGGAGGAGCTATCGGGCCTAAAGGTGACGACACAGAGGAACTCTCAATGAAAGCACCAATGTCGGTGTCAAAACCAGCGGATCTCGGGTAGGGGGTCCCGAACTGTGCGTCTAGAACGGATGGTAACAGGAGGCAGGGGACACAATGTTTTACCCAGGTTCGGGCCCTCTTGATGGAGGTAAAACCCTACGTCCTGCTTGATTAATATTGATGATATGGGTAGTACAAGAGTAGATCTACCACGAGATCAGAGAGGCTAAACCCTAGAAGCTAGCCTATGGTATGATTGTTGTTCGTCCTATGGACTAAAACCCTCCGGTTTATATAGACACCGGAGAGGGCTAGGGTTACACAGAGTCGGTTACAATGGGAGGAGATCTACATATCCGTATTGCCAAGCTTGCCTTCCACGCCAAGGAAAGTCCCATCTAGACACGGGACGAAGTCTTCAATCTTTTATCTTCATAGTCTGGGAGTCCGGCCAAAGGTTATAGTCCGGCTATCCGGACACCCCCTAATCCAGGACTCCCTCAGTGGGCGAGGGAGATAAGATGCAGAATGCTACAAAATGAATCAATCACTCTTCCCATAATACAAGGGTGTTTTGAACACTGGTGTACTGTACAAAACGTTCTTATATTATGGGACGGAGGGAGTAGCTGTTAATGTAAGTACAGTGATAGACCACGTCCAGTCCTTACAAGAGGACTGCAGAGCTAAACCTCTTCAAAAGCATTGGTTGATTCTAAATTTATGTAAGAGTCCACATGGATCTTATAATGTCCACCAAATGGACGATTACGAGGCTAACATGTGCAGTGATGCTACATAATCAAACAGCTATGAAAGTATGTATGGTCATACATGGCAAGAGGTACTCACAAGAGCAATGCAGTGTGCAGTATAGTTGCGAGATTCTGTGGTCCCTTGAGAACGAATGTTCTTCTACTAACAGTTTTCATACAAGTGAGACATTAAGGCAAATGCAAAAATGTAGTTCAAATTGTGATGTGATATCATAGATAGTACCTTACGCTGTAGCCGAGACCAATGTGTAACAAGATTATTCCAGTCACCGTCGGATAAATGTAGCACCGGAGACTTTACAGAAATTTCGTTCAGAGGCTTGCCATTGAAGTGCGCTTGCCTCAAGTAGGAACGATACTTCATCGACGAGTGCTTGAAAAGCGCAACCAACCCTTGCTCGTCATCACAATCCAGTTTGCTCCTTGCCTATTTAAAAGAATGAAATCTTGTGTCTTCTGTCAGCAGAAACATATGTAGTAATGACCATGAATGACATTAGTACATCACTTACGCGTAAGTTGCAGAGGAAGACTGGAAATTGTTCTGTGTCTGCGGTATAATCTTTCCATGAAGGAAAGATGCGCACAAAGTTCCTGACAACAACATACGCTTCATCTTCTAAACTGTGAAGAAATGGAACAGGGGTCCTATTTGGTGCAATTGGGGCTCTCTCTTGTTCGAAAAGGGATTTGGCAACTGGATTTGGTGTACTCTTTGCTAGAATGGGGGTTTTGCATCGTACAGCTGGTGCTATGTCAAATGGCATAATCATATTGTTTGCTGCAGTTGGGGTCTGCTGAGTTGGGGCATCAGAAATGACCAGTGTAGTAGGGCTAGAGTCTACTAGAGTTGGGGTATTTTGTGGGTCAGGTGATATTGCAACTACACCTAATGGGCTATTTGATTTATCAGGTGCCACTACCTTTTCCAAATACTTTGCTTGTGCTCCTCCACGATCAGCAATCGCCCTCTTCCTTTTGAACGTCTGATACACAAGAACAGCATTTGAATGGATAAATATGTATGATGACAGATGGAATGTGTACTGAAAATGGATAGGCAGGGCGTATTCACATACACAATGTGTAAACTAAGCTAATGGCAGTTCAACAAAGTAGAAGCAATGCAAAGCATCAGTTGCAAGATATGTGCGAGCAATGTAACCTTGGAAAGTTAGAGCAAGTACCTTGATGGGTGAATAAGATAGGGCATCTTCCTCTGACTCCTCCACTAGGGAGCTACATTGACATAGGTCTCCCTCTAGCTCAGAATCACTGTTAGGATCATATTCTGAGCATGAATCTGTAGGTGGAGAGCGTTTGCATTGCATTGCATCCAGACTTGATTTCAGTCCCTTAATGCCAAGTTTGACAGCCATGGCATTGTTCTGCTTTATTCTTTTCATGCGCGCAAGCTCATAATAATTATGATGCTGTTCAGAATCTGAGATTCATGAAAACATAAAAAGTAGTCAGATTATCTATGAAATGCATTGCGGATTCAACTCGGAGAGTGTCTCCCTATAAACCCCTGCATATGCAAAGTTCACCTCCCCAACCGTGCTGACCAGACCACACACAGAAATACAAACCCCTTATGTCTCTACAACAGGCAGGCACACATTTCAAAACTGAAGTAGGAACATTAGAATCATATGAAATTCGTATTTGAACAAATAAACTAAGCAATTATGAGTGGCGTAATGTTTAGCTTCAAGGGTGGAGTGTTGGTAGTGCAACACAAAGCAAGTAGGCAGATTGTATTCCATGTAAAAGATCGAAACCTATGTAAAAGCTGGAAATGACACTTTCTTTCTATACAATGCAGTGTTCGTTACCCACACATGATGGAAGAGATCACATAAAGAAATACTATTCACTCATGTCTACGGTTCCAGTATTTAGAAACAGGGTGGTCCACCCTAAAAGAATATTGACAACAAATATGACAAGGCAAGCATAGATGTAGTGAATCAATCATTTACTTGTGAGCTTACTAGGACAAGTATGCAGAATTGTAACTGCAGTAAGAGACCGTCCAAAATCTGAATGAAGAAGTTTGTCTAGCACTTATTGTTTGAAACTAATCGACGTGAATAATTGGATATTATATCGAATGAGTAAGAAAGACAAGTAAAATTGTCAACAAACCTGGCTTGCAGTAGTAATCTGGGTCAATGTCACTACGACCAACAATTCAAAATGACTAGTTTCTGTTCCGAGGGCCGGAATTTTGAAAACCCTGTGAACTTTAGAGGTACTAAAGATTACCGAAATACATCTGAACCATTAAGTGTAGGTAGCACTGAGCACACAACAAACCCTAATGACAGTCCTGCCTAATGAGTAATGAGTCAATTAGAAGATGGGTGATGAGGAGTGGCTGCTGAGTGTTCAGGACGTATCTCAGGATAAATCGGGTTGGCTTGGTGGGTGCTGCACACCTGAGCCCTGAACGGGCTGGGAAGGTAGGCACGGCAGCGCGCCCGGGCAGCGGTGACGCTGTTGGGCGAGCGGCTCCTAGCCTCCTGTTAGTCTGGCGTCTCCTCCTAGAGTCATGCCGTCCGGGGAAGACAAGTCACCAGTGAGGCAGGCGGCTGGGGGCGAGTAGAGATCGGAAGCGCGCAGCAGAACAAAGGGGAATCGGGGCCTGGCACGACCCAAAATCCCAGGGTGGGCTGGCCCACCGTGGGCACCCTGTAGAGATACACACCCGAGCGGCGAACATGCATTTTCGAAACTAATTTAGGAACATTTAGGTGACCAATTAAACAACTCTGTTTTAATAATATCATATTCGTATTTGAACAACTAAGCTTGTTTAGCTTGATGGGTGGAGCAGTGTTATTATGACACGAAGCACGTATTCTGATCGTATAGTGATCATAAAAGGGGGAAACTCTAAGAATATTCTTTTAGCAAAAGAGGGTTTCCCCTCCGATTTCTATTAAAGAAACCACCACGGAACCAACATGATCAATTAAACCCTAAGCATGATCAATTAAATCGTATTATGGCTGTGCCATGGTAGATTTGAAGCTGCAAACCGGAGAAATGATATTTAGCATCCATTGTTTGCTTTGAACTAAGAGCTGAAAAGAAAGTAGAGTAACCAAGTTAAGATCTATTTTCTGGTTGAGATCAAAAAGTTGAGGAGATATGAAGTACCACCTCTCTTGCGGCATCGTGTAGGCATCGGGGGTGCGATGGCTGTCGGTGGAGTTGAAGCAGATCTGCGACGGTAGACGGGTGCATCGGGGGATAAGTCCCGTTGCGGTGGAAGAGAAGGTCATGTGAGCGGCCCTGGCAAAGAGGACGACGGCGCCGATGAAGCGAGAGGACGCGATGCAAGGCTATTGGTCTGTCGCCGTGGATGAGAAACGTCCATCTATAGCAGTGGACGACGCGGTCTTGGTAGGCGCTCCGGCATGGTGGAGGACAGTGGCGATGGATGTGGTGGAGGACGGCGGCGATGGATGGGGTGGTGGACGGAGGCTGGTGTGGGGATGGGGTGTTCTAGCGCGGACGGTGTATGAATGGGAAAATGGAGGGAGAGGTACGGGGAACCATGCTTTTGGGACGTGCCTGTCTGAAATATGGGAAAGTTACGAACTTAGCCCCCGTTTAAAATTTGGATGTCTCGTCGGTTGGGGATAGGACGGTAATCTCGCATCTCGCCAATATTTGCCCAGAGTGATTTCGGGCGAGGAGAGGGTGGTTGGCGCCCATGGTTGGCGCCCATGGTGTATGAACGGGGCTGACAGGTAGGGCGGTTGTGTCACGTCTGAGTGAAGTTACAAACCTGCCCCTATTGAAAATATTTGCCTACATCGATTTCGTCCTAGTCGAGTTTGTTTTGCCGCCCACCATGTATGAATGGGGAATGGAGGGAGAAACAGAGGTCTTTCAGACGAGCTTGAATCAAATGACTTTTGTCGCCCATGTTTGACGTCCACCGTGTCAGAATGGGTTCAGAGGCGGCCGTGTCACGTCTAATTGAAGTTACTAACCTACCCCTATTTAGAGCAGTGGAAATTGGGTCGATGGATTGTCTATGTAATGGGTAGACAGTAATTTCCATCTCCCAAACACTTTGCTTCGGGCAGCCGACGTGGGAGTGGACATTTTGCTGCTTCTTTCGAATTTTGGGACAATAAGCATCCACGTTTACCCTGGCAACTAAATTCGAATCCATTTTGTATTCCTATATGAATCTTTATAAATCATTCTATGTGTTTTTATATATCTTCAAAAGGACGACAAAGAGGTATTCCACTGTCATATATGAATATGGTTTACAAATGCCGATACTCAAATTCAAAAACTAGAATCCAGTTTAAGGTGAATCCGAATATTTGGAACACTTCATGTCCAACTCAAATGTCACACGCAGCATAATGTGTACTCCCATTTAGATATGTACACAAGCGATGTATCAAGATTCAAATACCGAGTCAATCAACCAAGAATGTACATAACTAATAGACATATAAACACTTATAGAGTATATGGATCAATAATATCAACTAACATACATAAGCCAGGCCGCTGTACTTTTTTTGGCTACAACAACATCCTTTTTTAGCCAGCATCTTGGCCCTTTCCGATGCGTGCCACTTATGGTCCATCTATACTACTACTATTGCTGAATGCAAATTCAGCCCGATTGGCATATTTGTAGGTCTGGCACAGCAATCCAAATGAAATGTCTCCGAGTCTTATCAATTAATACAGACTTGTGCTCAAATAAAATTACAAACAAAAAACAATTATTACATGATCTCTAAAACAAATGGTTTGATTGATTACATGAACAGACAACACAAAGGTTATTCAACTATGGAAAGAACATTTCACCTATGATTTACCAAGTAGGAATTTAATTTCCTTTTTTCCTTCAGGACCTTAACAATCTGGTCAGTCTCAGCTTGCTTCGTTTTGAAATCCACCAAATATTTAATGGTTGTCTTGAGTACTGCTAGTGATTGTGCTATTTGCTTCCTCAACATGTCAACTTCATCTCTAAGTGCAGAAGCAGAATCTCTTTCTACCACTAGTTTAGCCTCTAGAGCATCAGCAGTTGGCAATTCATTATGCACGATTGGGTCGGTGCCACTGATGTGGGATGATGCAACATCCATGGGGACCTCACTCTTTGATCTTGGGCTAACCTGTTTTGCCATTAAAGTTCCGATTGGATTCAGAAAAGTTGAAGTTAGCAAAACATCTCAACTGGGAGTTATAACAGCAAACCAGTTAAACAAACAAGGAATTAAAGAGTTTCAATTGGATGCTAAAAAGTAGTTATTAACTTCATTGTAACCCCCTATTGCAGCAGCAAAGCAGTTAAACAAACAAGTAGATATTTAAGTTAAGGCAAACATGTAATTCTTAACAGTAAGTATCAAACACATAGATAGGCGCAGTCTACAATATGATTAACAGGCTGTGCCATTATGTAATCAGTAGCAAACTAAATTAAGCCAAGCAACGTAATTGAACAATTTTGCAATAAGTGGCTAACTAAAATTACGAGAAGCAGGTAACTGAACTTACGCTAGTTCTTTTTACAAGCACACTGCAACTTCTTTTTCGCTTACAAGGTTGTACGAAGGAGTCCATGGCATCAATTGCTTGGATACGCAGTCCCGATACTTCTTTCTTCCCACACTGCAAGGGTAAGTTGAATGGTTAATCTCGTAAGATGGTGCATCCTTGATATGTTATATGAGGACGTGTAGTCAGACTAGTTGTAGCCAAACACATCACACTGGCTTTTACTGTATATTTCATGCGATTACTTTTGGCATATCGAGATCTAAGAAATCTACAATAGGATGAAAAGACTAGCATCCTTCACATTATTGGCGAACTCAGTTCATAGAAACAAGCAATTCAACCATTTTGTGGGTAAATCAAAAGCGCCACTGGAATATTTTTCACTATCCAATCATACACGCAAAAAGGGGTGACGCCACCATAGGGGCTGGTATGGGCGGCCGCCTCAGGTGGCTGGAAAGTGTGCACCTAGTTTGAGTCGTCCAGGTTGGCCCATGCTAGTTTTGTTCGTCCCAACGCACGAGCAGGCAATGTAAAAAAATGAAGAAAAATGTTTCAATTTGGATGGGCCAATAACATAAGTGCAAGGCAGGCCCTATAGCAGGCTCGCGGCCCAAACGAGCGCCTCCCATATCGATCGACAGCAGGAAAAATCCCAATTCATTCGCTCCAGCCTCCAGTTTGGTTTGCTCCTAACCTAGCCGCCGCTGGACAGACCGACACAACAGTTCCTCGCGCCCTCGTTGGAGGGCGGTCGCCGAGCTTCAAGCGAACGGAAGGACAAGAAGATGAAGATCCAACCCAGGGTGTAGCATGCATGGGAGGCAGCGGCGGCAGCACGGGCATGGCATTGAGCTTGCGTAAACGGACAGTCGCAGCTTGCAAGAGTAGCATGCGCAACGAGCAGGTACATCACATCCCTGATTATATCTAATTCAACTCTTCAATTTCTGGCCAATACTTAAACCTGACAGTGTTGTAAAACTGCTTGTATGTAGGGAATCTATGAGAAAATGAAACCAATTTCTACTTATTTTATAACTCCCCCAATCAATACTGAACTGACAGAATCTGATGTATCTAATCAAGTTTTCGGTGCAAACATACAAGCTCATGTTGTTCTTGAGCCTGAAGTGTCTAATGAACAGACTGCTAATGAAGGATTTGATGCAAACATTTTACATGTTCCTGGTGATGAACATATAGTGTCTAATGAGGGATCTAATGCAAGCATTTTGCAAGCTCATTGAAGGATTTAGTGTCTAATGATGATCTACTATGTTGAGAGAGATAGAGATTTGCAGGCATTGGTGACAAGCAAATTATAGTGCATTTTCATAGCTTGAGGAAACGTCGAGGCCATCTACCAGAAAGTCCCCGTATCATGACAACATAGCATAAATACTTTTCTAATCTGTTGTTTAAAACTATTGGCATACTTGTGCAGGATAGATATATTGATATGCAGTTTGCGCACTGGTTATACATGCAATTACACTTCGATATTTTCAGCCAGAGAACGAATAATTCAAGCAGCTACAGACCATGTTTGTAGTCCTTGTACACCATGTTGCATTTTGTGTTTTTGGTGCTTGCATCATTTAGTGTTTATAATCTAAACTACTTTGGATCATTAGCTGGTTTTTGAAGTGCATGTAGCTTCACATTTCTCAAGTTATGTTGATTTCCGAAGTGCAAGTGCCTTCGTATTTTTTAAGTTAAATGTTCGCCCTGGTAACTTGAATTCGTGGATCATCCACTGCACACAAATCATACACGAATGCCAGTACGAATTAAATGAAATGCAGGGACTTACGCTAGCTCGTTGTACAGGCTCACTGCAGCTCTGCTTGCGCTTGGGATGTTCCATGTACAAGTCCATGTTACCACTTGCTTGGATGTGCACGCCTTGTGCTCCTTGCATCCACCTCTGCATTTTTGAGACTGTGAATTGTTGATCAAATAAGAGGAATCGACCTTGATGTTGTACCGGAGGACAGATACTTACAAGGTTATACGGGTGTGCAGGATGCGTACCGGATCCCATAGCACCGTCATGCTTCGCTAAAAAATGGATTTGCTTGTTTCAGATGATATCTCCAGAAGAAATAAGAGTTAAAGTCAGAGTTGCATAGGCGTGTAAGCTAAGAGAGCAGTGAAAGGATATCCAAACATCGTCGGAACAGTGCACAAGGGAGTGATGTGTGGATACCTAGTTCGGGCCGGCGTTTGGGCATGCTCGCCTAGCTAGAGTGCGGGTCACTTCAGAGCCGTTGAGGGTGATGCGATGGCGTTGGCTGGCCGTGCACGGATGCAGATCTTGAGTGGCAGTGGAGCGCTACGATGCGGTGGACGAGACCGTTGGTGAAGCCCCAACGGCCTCGGGGGGCGGAGGTGCGACGATGTGCTCGGTGAAGTAGCCCCGGTGAGCTGGGAGACGGCGTCGGTGAAGCACACCTGATGCGGTGGAACTCGGTGTCTGTGAGGCACGTCGGTTCCGGCGGCCGACGTTGTCAGTGGACGAGGGCGTAGATGAGGTAGCTCCGGTGCGGTGGTGAAGCGCGACTGTCGTCTTCGTCGTCGTCGTCCCGCACAGAGGTGGGGAACGGTGGGGAAAGAGACGAGACGAGGGGCGATTCGAGGGTTGGCGGCGAATTAGGGATTTGAGCAATCTGGGCACGAAAGGGGGCGGTGGAGAAGAGAGATTTTGCAGGGCTGGAATTGGGGCCGCCAGATATTTCAATCCGAAACGTGGAAGCGCGAACTTATATTGTCGTCGTCCTTTTTTTGGGAGGGGGGTGGGTGGCTGGGTGCTACGCGTCCGTCCGACACACGTGACCACCCCGACAGGACTATGCTTCGCTGCCTTAAGGCACCTGCCTTTGTGTCCATGACATGTGAGCCCAACAGGTGGCTGGCCCACATGTCAGTGACCCAAAGGCAGTTGCCTTTAAGGCACCGAAGCAGTGTCCACCCCGACACGACCCTGGTCTGCCTGGTGCACCGACATTTGAGAATGCAAATGAATCTTCTTTCATTTGCAAACAAATCTGTATGTATTACCATGCCCGTGTTTTCCTTGCAATAATTAGTCATTTGAAACAAGATACTCCATCCCTTCACTTTTGTAAGTCGTTTCAGACAACTTAAAATGAACTGTTTTGCACATTGTCTGAAATGTCTTCAAGGTCTTATAAAAGTGAACAGAGGGAGTACTATAAATTAATTAATGAGGAGTTATTTACAAAAATCGAAACGGTACCCACGCTAACGTGGATTAGAGTGTGTGTCACATAATTAGTTATTTGAATTAGAGTGTGTGTCACGTAGTTAGTTATTTGAATTAGAGTGTGTGTCACGTAGCGATCTCCAATTCTAACGTGGATTTTGCATTTCACTGTATCCACACTACCTTTTTAATACAAATTCATATGTATATGATGAACACCATGGTAGTGAGAAAACTTTTGGATGAATTCAAACATATGACCTACAAAATAGCACAACAAACTGAGTCAATGTCAACTTTTCGAAACTTAGTATGGCACGAATTCGAAATAATTACTCGTATGCCTGGTCCTCGGTTCAAATCTTACAATGTACACCAAATTGAAACATCGATATTAAGTCTCGTACTATGTACATTCAAATGTTGTTTTTAGCCCCCCCCCCCCCCGCACAAACGCTACATACTTCCTGTATCGGTCAATCTTCCTCTCCTAACCACCTTAGGAAGCTATCGGTTTCCAACACACGTTCATTCTTTCTCTCCATGTTTCAATCTCTAAGTCTCTCAACTACACAACCCCTTTTTCCACTCTGTTACCAAATGTATTTACCTCACACACCCGCCATTGCACCCCATGCCGAGCTCTCTCTCTCTCTCCCCTCTCCCTCTCACCCTCTCGCGCTAAATACATGCATTGCCTATCTAGCCCCCCAACCACTCGTGCACACGCACGCACGTTGTATATCTAGGTCACTCCCTCGAGACTGTCTCACTCTTTCTTCCGCACGGCGGGCCACACTCGCTCAATCTCGCTCTCTTTATCTGAGTCTCGTTTAACCTCGTTTTCTTTCACACACAAATGATATATCTCCCTGTTCGGGCCTCGATCGACACACTCTATACTCTCTCACGCAGATTGTCTATCTAGGTCAGTCCATCCAAGCCGCCGCCACTCTTTCAACCTCATGGTGGGCCACGCTCACTCAATCTCTCTCTCTCTCCGTATGTCTCGATTGACCTCGCTCTTTCTCGGACAAAAATGATATATCACCATGTTTGAGCCCACTTCGACCTATTCACATTGTATACTCTCTCACGCACATCGTTTATCTAGGTCACTCTCTCCAACCCGTCTCACTCTTTCGATCGCACGGCGGCCCTATGTGATCGGTTGACCTTGCTTCCTCGCACGCACAAAATATATCTACACGTCTGTGACTGGATCATCTCTCAAGCTCTATCTTATAGCCCTCACCCTTGCCAAAAAGCTCGGCCAATATCTCTCCAGAACATATATATTTGTTCAATGAATGTCGGACCACACTCACTTTGTTTCTCTATCTATATGTCTCTTGATTGACCTCGCTTTCTCACACCGTATCTTCCACGCGTTGAAGCTACTACCTCTCCATCCCTCGCAAAGCCGGAGCTATTTACATTGCGTGGGGCACTCCAACCTTGGATTAATTTGTGTAGGCATTTGTTCCGGTCAGTTTAGATTATATTTTCATAGCATTCGGCCCACAACTACTCCAAACACCGTTGCAACCCACGCAACTCCCCTAGTTGATTTCCCTCTGGCTCGGTCATCGCTCTCTCGCACGTCCTTTCTCATCTTCAATGTCGCACCATGGTATTATTGAAAAAACTATGTTGTTCTCTTTAATTATTATAAATAAGCTACAAAACTACACACCGATAGTCCACTTGGAATGGAACATATTTCGACCCACAAATTAAAGTGCTACAAACTACACACCGAGGGGCCCACATGTCATGAAACAAATTTGGACCCATATACAAATTAAAAAAATAAAGGACGAGGATCAAACATGCGACCGGGCCTTCAAGCCGCACGTCAATAGGCAACATACGTAGAATAGCAATGTTTGTTGTACCCCCTTTGTTCACATAATGTTTTTATATTACCACAGCCTAATTAATGGATAACATGTAATATTATTTTTAGTACTATTCGCCTTCACTTACTGGTGGGTTCCATGTGTGCTCTCTCTCCTCCCCTTCTGTGTTTAGATGCACGTGCAAACAGGAAGAACTCGCGGGCGATGTTGCCGTTGACCATATCTTGACGCGTTCACAAGTCACGACACTAGTTTCACATACTAGCAGCACTAGCCAGTGTGTACGTGCAATGCACGTTAATTTGGAAGTATATTAAGTGCATGCGGATATTAACTACTAGGATATTATTTGCGTGTTGTCATGTGATTAGCACTATTTTTGGCATGAAATTAACTGCACGCTAAACGTGTTGAACGCTCGACATGGAAGCATTCTAGGTCATTGGATGACAAGGAATACATGTGGCTTGATGACGTTTTATATTTAATTTGATACGCCTCTAGCAGAACATTCAATCGATCAAACCATACATTTCGTTCATTCTGACTCTGACTTTAAATTATACGACGATCGATATAAAATAAACGGAAATGATAAACTTTCGGATTTTAAGCATGGCAATCCGAACGTTTTTCATGGCAAATTTAGATTACGCAGCGGCGGCGGGGGCGTCTCGCGGTGGGAAGCGGCTCCTCTGCCGTGCTCTGTGTGTCGTCGGGCCACTGACCGACGGCGATGGCGGCGTCTTGCGCCGTTGTTGGCATACTCCTGGACGTTGGCCTAGCTTCAAGGAAGGCCAAAATGTTTTGGACTTCGGAGCGAGTCAACTGGCGGGAGGAGGCGACTGGCGTTGGTGCAAGGAAGCGGTCGACGGCGGCCATCCATGCCGCTGAGGGGGGCACTGGCACCCGCGCAGGGACAGGCGCTGTCAACGGCACGGCGGAGACATTCGTGTGCACGGGCACCGGCACGGGCGCGCACGTCAGTGCACGCGCAGGCGCATGCGTTGGCAGGTGCATGGGCACTGGCACGGGCGTGCGCGTCAGTGCACGCGCAGGCGCATGTGCTGGCAGGTGCACGGGGATGGGCGCTGGCGTAGTTGGGGCGACGGGAGCCGGAACGGGAGCGGGGACAGGCGCGGCGTCTTCCCGCAAGGCCAGTTCAAGCTCGTCCTAAAGTGCCTTATGTTCTTGAGACTCCGGCTGGGTGTCTTCCTCAGGAAACTGGAACACTAAGGGCAGACCATCGTGATGCGGCATGGCGTACGTTTAGGTGAGGCTAGTTGGAGGTAGACGACGGGAGAATCGGAGAGGAAGAGAGAGGATTGTAGCGATACTGGGTAGTGCGGGGTTGATTTTAAATTGCGGCGCTGGCGACATTAAAAGTGGGAGCAGTTGGGACGACGGTGGGCAGCGGAGCCTGGTCAAAGGGCTCGCCTCCCGGTGAGCCTGCACAGCGGTCTGCTCGCACGCCTCCCTGACAGCCGGCGCAACGGTCTGCTCGCACGCCTCCCGTCGACTCACACACTTGCTCAGACGGCACCTGCCAATGAGAAGCGGGGACTCGTGGCGGCACGTAAACGCCCACGGTTTCAATAGTGAAAGCGTTCGCCTTAACGTGACATGTCTTTGTTCCAAAATACCTTGGCTCTTCATTTGTGCAACTTGTCATAAGCAGCTTGTCTCAAATTGAAGAAAAAACTTACGAAGTAATATTTGTGCCATATCACGTGACCATGCTTAGTTTCAAGAATTTATGCTCACTTTTGGATTTTCTAAAATTTAAGATCCAGGATTCGAAACAATATCATAACCTGCATCATGCAATAAATTTTCAAGCCGTATTTCAAGCCGTACATCTGTCCTGTTGTATTTCTTAAGAAAGGATTTGGTCAAACATTTTGCTTAGTTAGACTTCAGACAAGTTATATATGCAGGGTAAAAGGATAATCCCTCCATACCAATGCATTGCCTGATATATTAACTCAAGTACTAGGCACGAACAAACGGGCTCAATTATGTGCTCATCCTGGTGTTGTAGTAGTAGTAGTAGTAGTAGTAGTAGTAGTAGTAGTAGTAGTAGTAGTAGTAGTAGTAGTAGTGGTAGTAGTAGTAGTACTAGGCAATGTAGTTGACGGGTGACCTTGACGAGCGGCGACCGAGGGAATTGAACCGTGCTCGGCACGGTAGGTAACATTGTCTAGTTACTAAAGCATCCCTCCGTTTTTCATCGGTAGTCATTATGGACCGGGGACATGAGGGGAATTTCCTAGGGCTGGAATTCTAGCCGCTAGATATTTCTACTTGAAATGCTGAGGCTCGACTGATTGGGGTTGCCTAATGTGCGTACCACGCACGCCACCGAAGGACACGAGCCCGGTTTTTTTAGGATCAACACGAGCCAAGGTCTGGCTGGTACGCCGTTGGGTCCTACCATTCGATAATACGAAAGGAACCTTTTAAATTGCCGAACGAATCTATGTGTATTACAATACCCGTATTTTCCTTGCAAATACTAATATCAACGTGGTAATTGATTTATGACGAGTTGTTGAATTAGAGTGAGTTTGTGATATAGTGATCTCAACGTGGATTTCACATTTCACGGTATCCCTAGTAAGTTTTCCAATGCAAATTCAAATTTAAAAGATGAACAATATGGAGGTGAGAAAACTTTGTATGTATCAAGCATATGACCACACACACAGAGAGACACACACGCACGAACACAACAACAATCCAATAAGTATAGTGCATCTATTTTTCCAAACCATGCATGTATGACACGAATTCAAAAATACTCCTTCTATTCCTAAATATTAGTCTTTTAGAGAGTTCAACAAGTGACTACATACGGAGCAAAATGAGTGAATCTAGACTCTAAAATATGTCTATATACATCTGTATGTGCCAGTCCATTTGAAGCCTCTAAAAAGACTAATATTTAGGAGCGAAGGGAGTAAAATGTAAGACATCCATGGTCCTCAGTTCAATATTTAAAATGAACATGAAACTGAAACATGAATATTAAGTCTAGTACTGCAGTACATGCAAATGTTGTGTTTAGGCGGAGGTATGATTGTCGGGGGTCAACCCCTCGACCTTAGATAAAATTGTGGAGCTCTGTTTAGGGTTGTTTAGATTATATTTGTCCCCACCCTCCCAACCACCGATTGGTTGTGCACCCCCACCCCTCCTCCCCGGGAGAATATCATGTGCCCCCATACCTTAGATGCTATATGCCGATAGGAGTTGCTTGGAGCTTGTAGATCTGAGATATAGCAGCTCACATGACGTGTCTTAATATTTTTGCAGGAAACCTTAATGAGTTTGAGAATTGCACACAATTTGTACAAAAACTACTTAGATGCCCTTTGATCCCATATCCAACAACCTCGAAGCTCGTATCACCGTAGCATCTAAGATGAAGGAGGACATCATATTCTCCTGTATGTAAGAATATCATGTGCTACCACACCTTAGATGCTTTGGTGATACAAGCTCTTCGGAGGCATTGGATTTGTGACCCAACACCTCCTCAGTGGTTCAAATGGTTTTTTGTAGAAAAGCCCAAAAAGAGTTCGGCCACTGCTTACAAGTACAAAGACTGCTCAGATGCCATTGGATCTCAGATCAAACGACCTCCAAGCTCGTATCACCGTAGCATCCAAGCTGCGATAGCACCTTATGTTTTCTCGCATGGGAGAGTATGAGGTGCTCCCGCATCGTAGATTCTATGGTGATACGAGTTCATTGAGATCTAACGGCCCACAGTAGGAGGTTTGAATGTTTTTGCAATATACGGCTGATAGAGTTTGGGAAATGCGCAGAAAGTACAAGTACTACGCATGTGCCATCTGATCACTGATCATACGACCTAGATGCTCATATCACCGTAGCGGGTAATTAAGCTACGGGGAGCACCTAATATGAGCACCGGGGAGCCGTTGGATCAAAGATGCAGCGGCACACACGAGGCCTGAATGTTTTATTTGCAAAAAAACCTTTGGAGAGTTTGGAAATTGCGCATAATTACAAAGACTACTCCCAAGCCATTGGATCTCACTTCCGACGGTGTAAAAACTCGTATCACCATAGTATCTAAGTTGCGGGGTGGATGTGATATTCTATGTCGCTGTCATTTTTGTTCGTAAACTTGCAAAATACGTGTAACTCGTGCCGTTACTTGTCTAACCGCGCAAAGTGTTTGTTCAAAAAAACCATCCTACACTGAAATATCGGAACAACACACGGGGGTCCCACTTGTCATTAATCAAATTTGGACCTAAAACTAACAAATCTAAAAGACGAGATTCGAACTGGCAACCTGGCCTACAAAGCATAAGTAGATAGCCTGAAAAAACGAACGGTTGTTGGCTTTGTCCCATAACTTGATTTTATACAGTACTTGCGTTGAGTAGAGTAGAGGGAGTGCCTCGTCAACACGTGCATGACCGTTGTCTCACTTACTGGTGGGTCTTAGGTCTGCAATCTCAATCTCTCTTCTCTCCATCGTCTAACCTTTGCACGGCACACATGAAGAGCGGCGCTAGCTTGCCATGGTGTTATTACAACTAAAAAAAGCTTGGAAAATAGAAGAATTGCCTAGAACAAGAGACGTTGTGGCTGGTCGAGACGGAGCTAACCACATCTATCCTCCGTGCCACGTTTGCATGATGAAGCCATGTGGCTAGTGGGGTGTTTTCGACCGACTGGCTGGGTCCCGAGGTCGAACCATAGATACTACGTCTGATACAGTATATTTTTACACGCACATTTTTCCTCCGTGCCGAGACGTGGCACACCCTACCGCGCGGTTTCGGGGTCCTCCAGGGTGGTGCACGCATATATTCTTCCTGACGTGGGACGCCCTACCGCGCGTTTTCTGGGTCCTCCTCGGTCGTAGCGCCGAAGCAAGTAAATGAGTCGTCAAATCACGAAAGACCACCTTTCCCGCCGAGTACATCAGTGAAGCATGGTGGCTAGCTAGTTGGGCTAGTTCGACCGATTAGCTAGGCCGCTGCCACATTTGTTTTTTCACCCCTTTTTTTATCTACTTACCGGCAGGTAAATTTAAATATCCACTGCAGTGTTGCTCTGGTGTTTGGGTGCGGCAGTATTTTTAATTTTTTGATTGATGGGAGCAGGCGCGGCAGGACTTTTAATTTTTTGATTGACGGGAGCAGGCGCGGCAGCAATTAGTCATGATGACTCCACCTGTAAAAACCCATTGCTCCTTGATGTGAGAAGTCGTCAACTGGTGTTTTACCGTGGTGAAAACGAAAAGATTCCCCGCTCCCTCCGCCTTACCGTAGATTGCATTGCCTTTCAGCCGTTTCGCCCCCTTTGCTTCCTCTCCCCATTGCTTCTACCTGGTGCCATGGTGGCGCAGCAGATCACAGAGTCCGAGGTGAGGCTCCTGACACAGGAGCTCCATACCAAGGATGCAGAGCTCAGGGCCAAGGATGTGGAGCTCCGTGAGCTCAAGGAGGAGAGGAGTGCCTTGCTCCTCCGTTATGTGCGGGAGTTCGTGGAGCTTCAAAAGCGACAGGCGTCCACCACAAAGATGCTTGAGGCGTCGGCGGCGTTGCTGCAGAAAGTGGGAGATACGATAGCCCGTCAGGGGAGCCGGCTGGAGCGCGAGCGGGCCGATCGTGACAAGGTCCAGGATCGCCTCAGCCACTTGGTGAACCAAGTTGCCACGCACGTGTTGCGGCTGCGCGATGCCTGCTGTCGTGCCAGCGCGACGATGCCGGCCATCGGGCTAAAGCCGTTCAACCACCCGGTCGACTTCAAAGAGCTGTGGCTTCCTGACCTGGTCTCCTTCTTCACATATATCTCCGAGGAGCTGAGCCTTCTCCGCGCGATGGTGGGGGCTAAGCTAGACAAGGAGGGGTTGCGGGCTGCCATCGCCGTTGTTGGGCAAATCCTTTCAGGGCTCCGTAACCGGAATCCATTCGTGCCATTGGACGCCGTCTTTGACGAGCTGGCTCCCATCGACCGGGAGCGGGCTCTGCGGGCGGTTGCACCCTACATCACCAATGTCGTGCGCCTCAAGAAGAAGAGGGACTTCGGTGGTGTTTAGGCGCCCTCTGCATGGGCATGTCCATGTCTCGGTGCAACATGACCATTGGATCAAACTCAGATGGTGCATATCAGTCACTGTAGCACAAAGCGTGCGGGTGTGTTTGGTTGCATTCTCATCTCAATATAGTTGTTTCCTCTTCGTGTATTTTTGTCAACCTACTAGTGTGGACTCATGCACCCTTCATGCACTCTGCCAAACACCCAAAAGTGGGTCGAGATCAAATTAAATTAAGCACACTTGAAATTAAACTTTGCAACTATTCTGGTAGACACTGCATTAGAACCACCATGAGCAACGACACTGCCACCTTACTCGGATTCCTCGTTCACGTCGTCGACTTCGTCCTTGTCCCTCTTCCTCTTGGCCGATACTTCTTTGCTTGAACCGCACACTTGGCTGTTGCTCTTCATCCAACCTTGTAGATATTGAAGCAAAGATAGCCATCCATTGCAGCATAGTGGATGTGATCTATGTCTAGTACATTCCGCTGCCATGCATGACGATGAAACGTGTATGGAGGTGAGGGAGTCCTGGATTAGGGGGTCTTCGGACAGCCGGACTATCTCTATTGGCCGAACTGTTAGACTATGAAGATACAAGATTGAAGACTTCGTCTCATGTCCGGATGGGACTCTACTTGGCGTGGAAGGCAAGCTAGGCAATACGGATATGGATATCTCCTCCTTTTTAACCGACCTTGTGTAACCCTAACCCTCTCCGGTGTCTATATAAACCGAAGGGTTTTAGTCCATAGGACAACAACCACAACATACAATCATACCATAGGCTGGCTTCTAGGGTTTAGCCTCTCCGATCTCGTGGTAGATCTACTCTTGTACTACCCATATCATCAATATTAATCAAGCAGGACATAGGGTTTTACCTCCATCAAGAGGGCCCGAACCTGGGTAAAACATTGTGTCCCCTACCTCCTGTTACCATCCGGCCTAGACGCACAGTTTGGGACCCCCTACCCGAGATCCGCCGGTTTTGACACCGACATTGGTGCTTTCATTGAGAGTTCCTTTGTGTCGTCGCCGTTAGGCTTGATGGCTCCTACTATCATCAATAGCGATGCGGTCCAGGGTGAGACTTTTCTCCCCGGACAGATCTTCGTATTCGGCAGCTTTGCACTGCGGGCTAACTCGCTTGGCCATCTGGAGCAGATTGAAAGCTACGCCCCTGGCCGTCAGGTCAGATTTGGAAGTTTGAACTACACGGCAGACATCCGCGGAGACTTGATCTTCGACGGATTCGAGCCACAGCCGGGCGCGCCGCACTGTCGCGATGGGTATGACCTAGCTCTGCCGCCGAACAGTACCCCAGAGGCCGCGCTCGCATCAGCTCCGACCCTTAGCTCGGAGCCAACTGCGCCAAACGAGGACGGGTGGTTAGACACCGCCTCAGGGGCTGCAGTCTCAACGGTGATCGAGCTAAACACCAGCCTAACCCTCTGCGCAGCCCGTGACTCCAAGGTGCCGGACTCTTTTTCGGACTCTGAACCATCCGCGCCCCTGCCAATCGAATCTGATTGGGCGCCGATCATGGAATTCACCGCCGCGGATATCTTTCAGCACTCGCCCTTTGGCGACATTCTGAATTCACTAAAGTCTCTCTCTTTGTCAGGAGAGCCCTGGCCAGATTATGGCCAACAGGATTGGGATGCGGACGACGAAGAAATTCGACGCCCACCCACCACCCACTTCGTAGCCACTATCGATGATTTAACCGACATGCTCGACTTCGACTCCGATGACATCGACAGTATGGACGACGATGTAGGAGATGAACATGAACCAGCGCCTATAGGGCACTAGAAAGTCACCTCGTCATATGACATATACATGGTGGATACACCCAATGAAGGCAATGGCGACGAGATAGCGGAGGATAACCCCTCCAAGAAGCAACCCAAGCGCCGACGTCAGCGGCGCCGCTCTAAGTCCCGCCAAAGCAAAAGTGGTGATACCGGCACAGGAGATAATAACACTCCGGATAGTGCCAAAGACAACAACAATCCCCTCCAGCAAGATTTAGAGCAGGAGGATGAAGGAGCCAGCTCTCCTGAGAGAGCGGCAGACGGAGCGGAGGAGGATGACAATTACATGCCCCCTCTGAAGACGAGGCAAGCCTCGGCGACGATGAATTCGCCGTGCCAGAGGATCCCCTCGAACAAGAGCGCTTCAAACACCGGCTTATGGCCACAGAAAATAGCCTGAAGAAAAAGCAGCAGCAGCTTCAAGCTGATCAAGATCTGCTAGCTGACAGATGGACTGAAGTCCTCGCGGCCGAGGAATATAAACTCGAGCGCCCCTCCAAGAGTTACCCAAAGTGCAGGTTACTACCCCGACTGGAGGAAGAAGCGTATGATACGGCTGATCAGCCACCTCGTGGCCGCGATAGAGAGGCATTCCAGCCAAAAGCTCAGCCTCCACCCCGACGCCATTCAAATAAAAAGGCATGGGGAGATACGCCAGACCTGCGAGACATATTGGAGGACAAAGCAAAGCATGCAAGATCGATCTACGGATCACGATGGCGCACCACTCTGCGAGACGATAAACGTCTCGCCGGATACAGTAAAAGAAAATCCGGCCGGGCCGAACACAGCGGGCAAGACCCATTCGAGCTGCATCGCGACATAGCCCAATACAGAGGCGCCGCACACCCCTTATGCTTCACAGACGAAGTAATGGAACATCAATTCCCAGAAGGTTTCAAACATGTAAACATTGAATCATACAACGGCACAACAGATCCCGCAGTATGGATTGAGGACTTCCTCCTCCACATCCACATGTCCCGCGGTGATGACTTACACGCCATCAAATACCTCCCACTAAAGCTCAAAGGACCAGCGCGGCATTGGCTTAACAGCTTGCCAGCGGACTCCATTAGCTGTTGGGAAGATCTGGAAGCCGCATTCCTCGACAACTTTCAAGGCACTTATGTGCGACCACCAGACGCCGATGATTTGAGCCACATAATTCAGTAGCCAGAAGAGTCGGCCAGGCAGTTCTGGACTCGGTTCCTTACAAAGAAAAATCAAATCATCGACTGTCCAGATGCGGAGGCCTTAGTGGCTTTCAAGCACAACATCCGTGGTACCTTAGATACCAAGGACGGCAATAGTAGGTCACGTCGCAACAAGCATAAGCGCCGCATTAACAGCGAAAATACTGAGGATACGGCAGTCAATGCCGGATTCAAAGGCTCTAAACCCGATCAGCGGAAAAAGCCATTCAAACAAAGTACGCCGGGTCTGTCCAGCCTGGACCATATACTCGATCGCTCGTGTCAAATTCCCAGAAGGTTTCACGTCGCAACAAGCATGGTACCATGGTAGTAATAACATATCAAAGAACCATGGTACCTCAGATACCAAGGACGGCAATAGCAGGTCACGTTGCAACAAACATAAGCGCCGCATTAACAGCGAAAATACTGAGGACACAGCAGTCAATGCCGGATTCAAAGGCTCTAAACCCGGTCAGCGGAAAAAGCGATTCAAACAAAGTACACCGGGTCCATCCAGCTTGGACCGTATACTCGATCGCTCGTGTCAAATACACGGCACCCCAGACAAGCCAGCCAATCACACCAACAGGGATTGTTGGGTGTTCAAGCAGGCCGGCAAGTTAATTGCTGAAAACAAGGACAAGGGGCCGCATAGCGATGACGAGGAGGAGCCCCGGCAGCCGCACACCGGAGGACAGAAGAGGTTTCCCCCGCAAGTGCGGACGGTGAACATGATATACGCGACCCACATCCCCAAGAGGGAGTGGAAGCGTGCGCTCAGGGACGTATATGTGTTAGAGCCAGTCGCCCCAAAGTTCAACCCTTGGTCCTCCTGTTCGATCACCTTCGATCGCAGGGACCACCCCACTAGTATCCGTCATGGCGGATTCGCTGCACTGGTCCTAGACCCAATAATTGACGGATTTCACCTCACTCGAGTCCTTATGGATGGCTGCAGCAGCCTGAACCTGCTTTATCAGGACACGGTGCGTAAAATGGGTATAGACCCTTCAGGGATCAAACCCACAAAAACGACCTTTAAAGGCGTCATTCCAGGTGTGGAGGCCCATTGCACAGGCTCAATTACACTAGAAGTGGTCTTCGGATCCCCGGATAATTTCTGAAGCGAAGAGTTAATCTTTGATATAGTCCCGTTCCGCAGTGGTTATCACGCGCTGCTCAGGCGAACCGCATTTGCTAGATTCAATGCGGTACCGCATTATGCATACCTCAAGCTCAAGATGCGAGGACCTCGCGGAGTTATTACAGTCAATGGAAACACAGAGCGCTCCCTCCGAACAGAGGAGCACACCGCAGCCCTCGCAGCAGAAGCGCAAAGCAGCCTCTCAAGGCAATCAACCAGTTCGGCGCTTCAAAGCCCGGACACCTTCAAGCGCGCTCGGAGTAATTGGCAAATAGACCACCTGGCGCGATCTGAGCTCGCGTAGCAATACGGCGGACACCCCAATCCCAGCCCAGTGGCGAAACTCGTGCCGCGCGTACATAATTACGCATTAAAAATACCATGGGCACAGATAGGGAGGGGGGACACAACTGCGGCACGCCCCAAGACGCGGCTTAAACCGCACTAGGGGCTTCCCGCTTGGTTATTTTTCTTTTTTTCAGGACCTTAATCTCTGGAAATACTATCCGGCAGCACCATTGCCAAACACATGATGCAGCAACCAAGGAGGCAGACAGCTACATCATACCACGGAATTCCCGGGTGGATTACAGTAACGAGCGAAATATTCGATTTAATATAATTCCTCAGCTTGCCCTTGGAAGGGACATAGTCCCACTCTTTGCTTATCGCACTATCTGTATCACTTTGCCTTAACGCAATTTTTTGAATAAACAATGCATGACATCACGATTATTATTGCATTCTTGTTATATATATATATATATATATATATATCTTCGTGTTCATTAACGACACCTTGCAACCGTACACTTTGGTACGACCAATACACCAGGGGCTTACGTACCCCACGACACGGTGTGAAAAGTCCGAACACTTTCACAAGTGCGGCACCCCGAACTTATAGCATTATATGCATCAGCTCCGAATCATGTCTTTGGTCAAATGTTGGGTTTGCCTAGCTCCTATATTTTGGTACCTTACATTCCGCTCTATCGGCTAAGGTAGCGCTAGGAGAACTACTGCGATTGTGCCCCGGTTCTGCTGGGTTCAGCACCTCAGTAGAGAAAGCTAAAACTGACTATCAAGATAAGGCGAGAGACTGGTCGCTGTTCGGCGAGGTTTTCGAGTCCCTAAAGACTTATGCCGCTTAGAGCGAGGGGCCGGCCCTGTCCGGCTTAAAGGCGTGTATCGCACCCCAAATTCGGCCTTCCGAATACCAGGGGCTTCACCGAAATTTAAAATTATAGAATTCTATGGCTAAGTGAGAGTGATAAAGCATTATTAGTCCGGTTGCCTTGTTCGCTGTGCTGAGCACCTCCCTCGAAGGACCCAAACATGGGAACAAGAGTGCTCAGGTTTATCCCGAACACCCCAGCACTCGTGGCATGGGGAAGAAGCCGAGGACTAGCCATCTCTCAGATTGGATAAACAGCCAAACATAAGGTAATATTTTAAATTCAAACAAGCGTTGCATAGCGCATATGAAATAAGTTTTCATAAACACGGGATAAAATGAGCAAGTCTCATTCAAATATTACATCTTTTGAACACTCGTCCGTGATGAGACGGGCACCCGGCAGAACACCCTCGTAGTACATCTCAGGGTGGCGGTGCTCCTTGCCCTCCGGTGGCCCCTCCTTGATCAGCTTCACAGCGTCTAGCTTGACCCACTACAACTTCACACGGGCGAAAGCCCGGCGTGCACCTTCAATGCAGACAGATCGCTTGACGACCTCCAGCCGCGGGTAGGCATCCACAAGCCGCCTCACCAGGCCGAAGAAGCTGTTTGGAAGGGCGTCACCAGGCCACAGCCGGACTATAAAGCTCTTCATGGCCCGATCGGCCGCCTTATGTAGCTCGACCATATGCTTCAGCTGGTCGCTCATTGGCACCGGGTGTTCGGCCTCAGCATACTGAGACCAGAACAGCTTCTCCGTTGAGCTTCCATCCTCGGCCTGGTAAAATTGTGCGGCATCGGACACACTGCGGGGCAAATCTGCGAATGCTCCTGGAGAGCTCCGGATTCGGGTAAGTAATCGGTAATTTACTTTTACATGCTTGCTTTGCATATAGAAAGCCTTACCCGCCGCTATCTTCTTCATCGCGTCGATCTCTTGGAGGGCCTTTTGGGCTTCGGCCTTGGCACTTTTTGCACTCTCGAGGGCCGCGGCAAGCTCAGACTCCCGCATCTTTGAGTCAAGCTCCAACGCCTCATGCTTCGCCACGAGAGCCTGGAGCTCTTGCTGCACCTCGCCCACCCGAGCCTCGTGCTTCTCTCGCTCGGTGCACTCCTTGGCCGCTTTATCTTCGGCCTTGGTTAGCGCTTGCTTCAGGGTCGCCACCTCGGTCGTGGCCCCTGGCAAATATTCGATGATCATGTCATTTTGCAATCGCGTCTTCTTTTATATATACATATCTATAGACAGGGTACTACTTATCCTTGTTCTCCTCGAGTTGCCTCTTGGCAAGGCCGAGCTCTTTCCTGGACCCCTCGAGGGCCTGCTTCAGTACGGCGACCTCCGCAGTCAGTGCGGCGGACGCCAGCAGCGAAGCCTGCATATGCATATTGACTCACGTATATTAGACTCCTGCGATATTATTTGATCCTATGTTCGGCTTTTCTTTGTGAACACCGAACAAAGCATCAGGGGCTACTGTCTATGCGGTAATATTCCTACTACATTTTAAAACACTCACCTCGAAGCCTGTTAGAAGGCCGGCACAGGCTTCAGTCAATCCACTCTTGGCGGACTGAATCTTCTGGATCACCGCACTCATGATAGCGCGGTGCCCCTCATCGATGGAAGCGCTGTGAAGCGCTTCCAGCAGATTGTCCGGCGCCTCTGGATGGATAGAGGTCACCGGCACAGGTGTCTTGCCCCTCTTAGAAGGAGGCCGCCTGCCCGAGCCTGGAACCGCTGGAGGTTCCGGCACGGTGTTCGGCTGAGGGCCGAACTCGGAGCTCTCAGGGGCCCCATCCCCTCGGCTCCCGGAGTCCGGAAGGTCGCCTTGAGGCGCCTCCGAGACTGTCTCCCCTCAATCCGGTGCCTCTTGAGACAACACCTCGGCGTCGTCGGCAGGATGAGGGGAGGTGGCGGTCGGGACTAGATCGCTATCCATGTCCGACAAGCCTAGGGAGCCGTCCGACGATACATCGATACTGGCTCGTGGCGGCCTGCATAATTGTGTTCGACGTTAGGGAAAGCAGTGCGACAAAGGAATCCTATGAGTTACTCTGGTATCCAAATACTTACTATCTCCCCGGGGGCTTGGCCCTGGGCAACCACTCGTCTTCGCCTTCATCGGCGGCGGTGGAACTATCCGGAAGGAGAGTCCTTCCCTTCTTGGACCCTTCGGCCCCCCTAGTTGGGGCGGCCTTCCTTTTCCTGTCTCCCCCAGTCGGTGGGGGAGCATATGCTTCTTCTTCTTCTTCTTCTTCCTCGTCTTCGGGGGAAGAGTGCGCCGCAGAGTCATCGGGCGGTGAGTCCGACGACGCCTGGCGTCGGGAACTCTTTCGGGTTCCCTTGGCCTTCTTGGTCTTCTCCGGCACCGTATAAGGGGCCGGAGTCAACATCTTCGCCAGAAGAGCGTCTGCGGGGCCTTCGGGCAAAGGAGCCGGACAATCGATCTGTCCAGCCATCTTCTGCCAGTCCTGTCAAAGTACGGGAGTTTAGATCCTGCGTAGAGTCAATCTATAAAAAATAAGTACCCTATGAAAGGTAAAGCGGCTTACCGCACTGGCTTGGCGCTTCGCGCTGAATCCGTGATCCTCAGTAATAGGAGGGGGGACCTCGGCACTTTTGAACAGCACCCTCCAGGCATATTCATGAGTCGTGTCTAAGAGCCTGTTCAGAGTTCAGTGCTGCGCCGGGTCGAACTCCCATAAGTTGAACTCCCGTTGTTGGCACGAGAGGATCCGGCGGATGAGTATAACTTGGACTATGTTGACAAGCTTGAGCTTCTTGTTCACCATGTTTTGAATACATGTTTGGAGTCCGGTCAGCTCTCCTAAACTACCCCAGGATAGGCCCTTCTCTTTCCAGGAAGTGAGCCGCGTGGGGATGCGAGATCGGAACTCGGGGGCTGCTGCCCATGCAGGGTCGCGCGGCTCGGTGATGTAGAACCACCCCGATTGCCACCCCTTTATGGTTTCCATAAAGGAGCCCTCGAGCCATGTTACGTTGGGCATCTTGCCCACCATGGCGCCTCCGCACTCCGCCTGGCGCCCTCCCACAACCTTCGGCTTGACATTGAAGGTCTTCAACCATAAGTCGAAGTGGGGCTTGATGCGGAGGAAGGCCTCGCACATGACGATAAACGCCGAGATGTTGAGGATAAAGTTTGGGGCCAGATCATGGAAATCCGGGCCGTAATAGAACATGAGCCCCGGACGAATGGATGGAGAGGGAATCCCAGTCCGCGGAGGAAATGGGTGAGGAACACTACCCTCTCATGGGGCTTGGGGGTGGGGATGAGCTGCCCCTCATCTGGGAGCCGGTGCGCGATGTCGTCGGGCAGGTATCCGGCTCTCCTCAGTTCCTTGATGTCTCCCTCCGTGACGGAGGAGACCATCCACCTGCCTCCCGCTCCGGACATGATTGGAGAAGGTTGAGGTGGGAAGTGCGGACTTGGGCGCTAGAGCTCGAATGTGCGAAAGCGGATGAGCGAAGGAGGAAGAAGGCGTGGATAGAAAGGTGAATCCCTATCCCTTTATATGGGCGGACGATACTACGCGTCCCCACTTGCCTGGTAAAACTCGCTTATCCCCCAAGCGCCGTAATTGATGACGCGATTGGGTTACCCACGCCCGTATTGATGAGAATCCCATAATAAGGGGACACGATCTCTGCTTTGATAAGACGTGTCGAAAAACTGCCTCGCGTTATGTGCGGGGCTGGTTAAAGAAAACGGTTCAAATAATCACTGGGCCATGACATAACGTCATGCTGCCAAAACAAGCCAGCAAATTAGATCTGTGAAAATATTATTCTCTCTACGGTGGAATGTGGAACTTATTTTGCAGGGTCGGACACTATCCTCGTATTCAAATTCTTCTGTGATGTATTCGGAGAAGGAACCTGCCTTGCAATGCCGAAGACAATACTGCGCGTCGGACTCATCGTCATTGAAGCCTGGTTCAGGGGCTACTGAGGGAGTCCTGGATTAGGGGGTCTCCGGACAGCCGGACTATCTCTATTGGCCGGACTGTTAGACTATGAAGATACAAGATTGAAGACTTCGTCTCGTGTCCGGATGGGACTCTACTTGGCGTGGAAGGCAAGCTAGGCAATACGGATATGGATATCTCCTCCTTTGTAACCGACCTTGTGTAACCCTAACCCTCTCCAGTGTCTATATAAACCGAAGGGTTTTAGTCCGTAGGACAACACCACAACATACAATCATACCATAGGCTAGCTTCTAGGGTTTAGCCTCTCCGATCTCGTGGTAGATCTACTCTTGTACTACCCATATCATCAATATTAATCAAGCAGGACGTAGGGTTTTACCTCCATCAAGAGGGCCTGAACCTGGGTAAAACATTGTGTCCCCTGCCTCCTGTTACCATCTGGCCTGGACACACAGTTCGGGACCCCCTACCCGAGATCCGCCGGTTTTGACACTGACAGGAGGTTTCTCCAGTTTACCGTACGAAGGATGAACCGTGGCTCCTGCCAGGGTCAGCATTGAAGGCTGACGAGAGGACACCAGCCGATTCTTCTGGAGGTCGAAGTGTTGCCTGCAACGAGGCCTATCCGACGCATGACTTCTTTGTCATTACCAAAGTCTACAGCAACGAATTTGACTAGGTTGCTCTCGAGGAAGTCCTTAAAATCCTAGCACTCAACGTCGGCATGGCATATGTGGTAGACCAAGCATAAGTCATGCACGCAAACCTGGATCACAGCGGGCTTCTTCCTCTCTTCGTCCTTTAGATCCTACTCTCGTCCCAGGACTGTGGTGTGCTCAACATCTAGCCCAGCGACCCACTCATCATCTGAGTCTTCGAACATGCGTCTGAAGCGAGAAAGGCATCCTTTCATTGTCACGGAAGAATGGTGTAGATGACGTCGAACTCATCGCCGGTGATGGTTCTAACCTTGTACTCACCACCGATCATGGAGATTTGGGACGCCATGGATTTGGGAGGAGAGTTCGGATTAGTGGAACTATCGTAATGTGAATGGACGGGACGACTAGGAGCGAACCGCCGTAGTATTGAAGGACGTGCGGGGACGAGTAGGAGCGAACTGCCAGCATTCGTAGCGCCGCAGTTAAAATGATAATGGCAAGTCAAATCACGGGGCCCCACCTGTCCAGCAGTAACTAGCTGTCAAGTCACACAGCCCTACGTTTGCAGTAGCCCACTCCCTCATCTTCTCGCGTCTCTGTCGAACCGACTAGGCGGAACTGCCCCGCCGCCTACCGCGCAGGAAAAGCCCCGCCCTTGACTTTTAAATAGTATACAATATACTAATTTTGTATCCATGGATTGCGCCCGTGCCATGGAGCAAAGCTTCTAGAAAACGCCGGTACACATGTACGGAGTATACAGCATGCCCGTCGCGTTCGCGTCGCACCCCAGACGGTCAGTCGGTCTGGCACGCTGCTCTCTGAATGGAACGCGCGTCATATTGCGTTTGCACACATATGTGGGACGACAATTGAGAACCGACCATGGGCACACTCCCCGGCCCCGCAAGTCGGGTGACTTAATAGAAGAGGGAGACGAGCGATAGTACTAGAGAAGTGTTGTACTACGTTGGTGCCTAGACGATCCATGCAGGACACGGAAGATCAGTTCGTCCATGCATGTGACCAGACTCCAGCAGACATGCCTGGATTGGCTATCGTCTACATATCGTGCAAGCTGTGTTGTACATGGCTGTAGTTGTGGTGAGAAATCTAAAAAAAGGTTTCTTGTCATCTCGCAAAATTAGGTGTCATGTGCTTCGGATCACTGCGAGGGTTAAACAGCGACAACTGAGTTGGGCTAGTCATTGGGGGCACATGCACGAATAGTGACTACTAGGCTGCCATCTAGGTCAAGCCGGCTATGTTAATTAGGACATCTATCGACAGACCCCTTTTCTATGAGTTTATCTTTAATTTGAGCTTTGTTCCTCGTCTAGTTTGTCCGTCGGGATTCATGTTGTCTCCTTTGGGCAGTGAGGTTATGATTTCTTGTCATGTGGCATTTTTTCGTGTTATATGTTATAATCCAGCGCTTCAGATCAAAATGGCAACAACTGCGCCTCCGGGCCACATGCATGAAGACTTCTCGACAGTCATTGACGAGGTCAAGCCGGCTCTGGTAGACAAAAGAAAACTATTACTACTCCACTATATAGGCAGGAGCCTCCGCGCTTGCTTGCTAGTCTTGCTCTCTTCACACTGTCTCGGCCTCTCCAGATCTAAACATGACAGCGGTGGCCACACTCTCTCTCTCTCTCTACTCACCGCTGGTCACAGATCCAGTCGGATCCTCTCCACCGGGGAAGGTGAGAAGGTGCAACATTCACGCGGTCGTCCTCGGCGACGGCTCTTACCCACTGTTAGGCGCGTCCCGATTAGCCTGCCTTGTCGTTCTCTCCCAAGCACCGCTGGCAAGGGAGGGCCTCCGACCCCTTCTTCCTCGCTGTCGTAGTGTGGGCAGATCTGGCCTTCGCCACCCACCTAGCGACATCCCGGCGACCATCAGATATAACTTCCTTCGAAACCGGCCTTGCTCTACTTCCCGAGCTCCTGACGTCGCTGCATTTGTATCTTTTACTATTTCTCAGGCCCCCTCGTAGATAGGATCGATCGGCTGTTCGAAAACCACCTAATTTTTTACGTTTAAGAGGTAAAACTAGTTCATGAACTCGAATCTAGTACTACTTGGTTCAAACAAGGAAGAAAGGGGGTGGGGTGGGGGAGGATTTGTTACCTGAATCTAGGACTTGGTCGAAAGAGGAAATAATGGGGGCGAAAAGTAGCAGAGACTGGCTATCCAACTGGTCTCTAGGTCTAATAGGGAAATAAAGGGAAACACAGTACAAACTCAATATAAACCCGATCTATTGGTTGAAAAAGGAAAGAAAGTGGGGACTGGGGGACAAGTCAACAGAGTAAGTCCAGCACTAGATTTGCTAGCCTCACATAGTATAAGGTGGCTATACCGAACAAAAATGGGACCAACCCAGATATCCTGTTCTGATGTTTGTTGCCCCAAGCCACTCTTATGTAATGCCACTGGTAAAATTTAGCAGTCGCACTATTAAAAGTAAGGACACATTAAACCAATGTTGTTTTCAATGTAATGCCTCCAGTAATATGAATCAATGGCACTTCTTTACATGTCCTGCTAAAATTTTCCATTAAGATAAGTTGGTTCTTTTCGTTAGAAATGCAACTGTCCTGGTCCGCCTACTCTCCTGTGCCCAAAGTAATGTCGTATTTAACGGTTGTCATAATTAATCCTAATGCCCACACTAATATCTAGCAATGCCAGTGCTTTAGAAATTGCTACTGTCCTTATAGGATTGCCATTCAGATAAGGAACATGCTTCTTTTCATTTGATGCATGTTTCATCACTTGTTAGTCACCCTCCTTTCCACCTTTTTTTGTGCAAACAGAGATATACATTTCACGCTCGATCTTAGTTGAACTACACAAATGATATCCAAATTATAGTTGAGCATTCCAGGAGCTTCATAACCAACCTTGATGTTGCTCAATTTTATTGCAACTAATGAAGAAGAAGCTCTGTGGGTTTCGTTTTCTGATGGAAATGGAACCGGGGCTGGAGCCCTTTTCTTAAAAAAAATTGAAGAAGAAGCTACTAGCTCACGGGACATTGCTTCATTTTAGGTGAACTGCACCAAAAGGTCCCATGAATTGAATCATCCATGTTGGTGATTGAAAGAGCCAGCTTCAGCATCCCAGTCTAAGCACCCCTGGCCTCCATCCTTGCGACGCACGGTACACCTTGTTTGCCACCTGCTCGGCCCTAGTGTCACTGATAAAATGAAGTAATAATGCCGTTAAAATAGAGCGAGTGTCATCTCTATCATTTCATTTCCAATGTAGATAAAGAAAGTGCTTCTCTTTGTTAATGTATGTTTCATCAACTAGTCCCATTGTTAATGTTTAAGCGTTTCTGCAAACTGGGGTGCTTAATTTTAGTTGATATGTACAAAAATAGAGATTTGAATGTCTCAAGGCGCCTCCTTGTACTACCGTTGTACACTGATGTTCATCACTGGCAGAAGGTGTATCTGGGAGACTTGGGACGATGTCCAGTATGAGGCATCGCATGGCCCATCTCGCCCTCGCAGCATGGCATACTATGATACTATTGCAATATTTTCTTCTATTTATTTTGTGTGTTTCATCAACTAGTGCCACTATAATGTAATCACGCTTTTTCATTATCTATGCAAAGAGGGTTATTCAGCTGCATTTTGGTGGAACTGCACAAATGTACATATGGAACCGGCATATATGCAGAGTGCGAGGTGTGCCAAGTAAAAAATTACCGACACCAACCATGCTGCATGCACGCATTGGCATCCACCACCACCAGTGGGATGTGTGGCGCTCTCTGTGGACGGATCTTTCTCGGCAGCAAATCATCTAACCAAATACTAGTAGCTTATATTGGCAGTTTTCTAGGGAGTACTCTTTTCTGAAAGAAGCACCAATCTATTTTTCATTATTTGTACATTGTGTCACAACTTTGACCCAAAGGTCCAGAGCTATTTTAGGGTGATTGGCGTAGTACTCGGAGACTGATTGTAAGCATGATTTTCATTAGCTGTCACACTGATTGTAAGCATGAGCAGGTGGAAGATTAGGTTACTGCGAAGCTTACCTTAAACCCTACCACCGCCGTTGAAACGAGGCGAGCGTCGAGGGAACCGTGGAGAACGGCGGGGAAGCGACGTCGCGCCATCCGGCCTCCTCTTGCGGTGGGAGAACGAATACTCCTGTGGCTCCGGCTGGCTCTGCACCCTCACGAATGGCACACCATACTCGATTGATTCGTTATCCTCTAGGTGCTCGACCTTCGACCTGTACGCCCACCACCTCCGCCTGACTGTCGCCTCGAGCGAATCTGTCTGTTCCATCGCCCAGAGGAGATACTCGATGAACTCGGAGGACTGCGGCGTGACTGCTGCCGAGGAGTACATGTACATCGCCGCCCTCATCGCCGCCGTCTTGCTCTTTCGCATACATTGCCACATGGCCCGCATCGGCCTCGAAATCTCCCACTCATTGTCAAACCAACTAAGGATCTCCTTCAACCTGGCTAACTTTGCCTGGTCGCCGCTGGCGATCTGTCTGATTCGCTGCTGCATCCTCTCCGTAGATGTCCTTTTGAGTGGTCCGGTGCTAGCTTTGGAAGATGGGAGCAGAGGCGGTGGTCTTGCAATGGAGAAGAGGGAGAGGCGAGACAGTGGTTTTGGAATGGAGATGATGGAGAGGAGAGGAGGTGGTTTTGCAATGGAGAAGATCAGAAGAGGGAGAGGCACGACGGTGGTTTTGGAATGGAGATGATGGAGAGGAGAGGAGGTGGTTTTGCAATGGAGAAGATCAGAAGAGGGAGAGGCGAGACGGTGGTTTTGGAATGGAGATGATGGAGAGGAGAGGAGGTGGTTTTGCAATGGAGAAGAGGGAGAGGAGCGTGCGGCAGCGATTTAGGATTGGACGAGAGGGCCAGCGCGCTGTGACTGGATCAAAATCAAAATCAATTTACCCTTCAATTAAGAAAGCGACCCCACATTAACTAGTCTCCCTTTTATTCTGGGTCATAATTGACCATGATTTTCGCACATAAAATAGATGTTATACGTTGCAAAAATAATATAATTTGAATGTACATTCAGATACGAACCAAACGATAATTTTTTTGGTGACATGCATTCACATTTTGCTGGTCAAATACAGTACGTGGTCAAACTTTGGCCCAAAATACGCAAAACAACAAAAAATACTTCCAAGACCAGCGCCGCTCTTCCGCTCTTCTCCTCTTAAACCACCGCCGCTCCTCTCCTGTTCCAATCTAAATGCATCGCCGCTCCTCTCCTCTTCCATTTCAAAACCATCGCCCCTCCTCTTCTGTTCCAGTCCAAAACCAGCGTCGCTCCTCTCCCGTTCTAATCCAAAACCAGCGCTACTCCTCTTCTCTTCCATTCAAAAACCACCACCGGTGAGTGAAGGTGCTGTGGAGAAGTAGATCGATGGAGGAGTACAACCGATACATGAGGATCGCAGACGACGACCCTGTGAAGCTAGCTAGGATGTTGGAGGTACAGTCTTGGTTTGATAACAAGGACCAACTAGCGGTGACGACGACATCCATGGCCAAATATCTGCAACAGAGCGAAAAGGCGGCGATACTCCCGGAGGGAGTCGCGCCAGAGTACATAGAGCTGCTCCTCTGAGCCATGGAGCAAACAGATTCACCGAATCCGATCGTGAGGGAGCGGTGGTTGGAGTATCGATCCCAGATGGAGCATCCACCAGAGATTGAAGGATCGAGCATCTACAGGGTGCCATTTGTGAGGGTGTCCTGCCAGAGCGAGCCGGTGGAGTCTTCGTCGACCGAACCCAACTGCAAGAGGAGAAAAGCAGTTGGCCCGACGATGCTTCCCCGCCATCGTCTCCCTCGCCGTTCACATCGTCTCACGGGGCGGCTGTCTGCTATCGAGGAATAGGAGGGGGCTCCCCCCCAGCCCAATAGTCGGGCAGGTTGTGAATTGTCAGGAGGAGCTTAGGGTTGTCAGTATTTACAGGTTGTGAATAGTGTTTTGTATTGTGTATTTTGAGAGTACTTTCAGATATGAATGTCTTTTGAATTTCAGATTTGCAGTATTGAGCATATGAAGTATTTTATGAATTCTAGAGATCTGTTTTTAGCACTTAAAAAATATAGTTTCATAGGAGTATAAAAGTGCAGACAATGTGATTCTCGGAGAAGAAACTGCAAGTTTCAGTTTCAGATAAGAAACTGCAAGTTCAGTTTCAGATAAGAAACTGCAACTTTCAGAGGCAGAGCATTTATATTAACTCGGCCTTTTCAAACAGGGTTAAATGTTGGAAGTTTTATTCATGGTCGAAAATGGAACTACCAGCCAGTTAACATCATGTTGATCAACATTCATGCATAGCACATCTTCATATGATGCACAGTCAAAATGCCCACACAATGTCGAGTGTGCGAAACACAGAGAAAACGAGGGACGAAGTTTTGGCAAGTGTTGGACGTGGTTTTGGGCTGCCTCGTCTAGGCTTTCATTTTTAACATGCGCAACCCACGACCTCGGATGGGAGGTCCATAGGCCTGTTTGGCAGCCCAATTTATATTTTTTTTTTGAAGAAAACGCAGAGGTCTGTTCTATTTTTCTATATAAGAATAGGAACGCCAGGTCCAACTTATGTTTCCCTTTTAACTATATTATATATATTTAAATTATTTTATATGTTATTTTATATTATTTTTATTGTCATCATATATTTAACAAATACTTACATATGTAAGAAAACAATATCCCACATCTTATTAACTTATAAAAACAATTTCTTAACAAATAAAATCCTGGATTGTTTTGGCACGAAAATCCTAGTGATTGTGTACAAAAGCTTGGTAAGATTTAAGGATGAATGTAATAATATCACTTATTATTTAAATATATTTATAACAAAATGCTCAGCCCCTTTTCTATTTTTTGATAACATTGCTGGCCCAACCCAACATTATAATTAGAATCAGCCCAACAAAATCGTGTATTCCGAGAAAGTGCAAATGACCTGTAATTTTTAGGAAATAAAATAAATGGGCCGCATGGACGCTACATTATTTGTTCACCCAGCCCAGCTAATGGCTGTAATTCAAAAAAAAGATCAAATTGACTATAAATTCTATCGCACAAAAAAAGACTGTAAATTCTAAAAAAATGAGTTGAATATGTGCCACATTTTTGGAGGCTGAAATGTGGGCCAATAGGTCGAAACCAACGCAAGTCGTTGTCAATTTAGTCAACAAATGATTCTGGCATGTTAGCCGTTGGATTTACATCCAACGACCGGCATCCATCTTCAATCTCTCATCTTCTTCCTCCAGCGCCGTCGGGACCACCTCCCGCCTCCTGCTGCTAGCAGCTCTACTCAGCACACTTCGCTATGAAGCGCTACTCCACCGTTGGCCAGGCCATCCCTCCACCCCTCCACACCTCATGTTCTTCTCCACCGACTGCCGAACCACACCGCACTAGAACCAGTTAACCCTCGTACACCTCTCCGTCTGCGACTCTACTCCCGCGTCTTCCCATCTCCGGCTCGTCGCTGTCCGGGGCCTCGCCGTCGTCCACCACCTTGGATGCGCTCGGCGCGGCGTGGTCAACGTGGTCAACGAACGACACCATCGTAAGTAGACTGTGCGTGGAGAGGCTGACAGCTGGGTCCACGGCCGCATACAAGGAAATGCCTCCTTATTACGCGCAAAATAATGATTCCTCCACCTGACATCTGGGACCCACCGAAAGGGCCTCTGTATTTCACGAAAATAACGTGCCCCCCGCTGACATGTCGGACCCACCAGCTATCTTCGCACGCAAGGAAGTGTCTCCTTATTATGCACAAAAAATGAATATCCCCCTGCTAGCTGGAACCCAGCATAGTGGGAGGCTGACTTGTGGGCCTACCAAGTTGACGGGGACGGAGGGCTTTGTCAACTTAGTCAATATGAATGATTCTAGCTCCTGTTACCGTACGATGTTCATCCAACGGCCGTAGTGCTTCTTCAACCTCTGGTCTTCTTGCTCCAGCCGCCCAAACCAACGTCGGTCGTGCCGCGTGCTCCTGCTTCCCGTGGCCGGCTGTGATGCCGCAGAGGCCTCACCGCCCCTACTACTCCCACCGCTGGCCAGGCCATCCCTCTACTCACCCATACCCCCTGTTATTCTGCGGCGACAGCAGCCTCACACCGCAGCCTAACCAGTGAACCATCGTACTCCTCTTCGCGTGGGCATCCACTGCCGCGTCTTCCCCGGCTCCGAGTCGTCCCCTTCCTAGTCCTCGCTGTCGTCCACCGCCGTGGTGCTCTCGGCGCGGCATGGTCAACGTGGTCAAGGAACGACTTCCATCGGACGTGGACTGTACGTGGAGAGGCTGACAGCTAGGTCCAGGGCCGCAGCAAGGAAGTGCATCCTTATCACTCGCAAAATAATGATTCCTCCACCTGACAGCGGGGACCCACCGGACGGGCCACCGTATTTCACAAAAAAAATGTTTCCCCCTGACTGCTGGGACCCACCAGCTACATCTTCGCACGCAAGGAAGTGTGTCCGGGCAAAAAAATGATTCGCCCTCCTGACTGCTGGGACCCACTAGCTACATATTCGCACGCAAGGAAGTGCGTCCGGGCAAAAAAACGATTCGCCCCCCCTGACTGCTGGGACCCACCAGCTACATCTTCGCACGCAAGGAAGTGTGTCCGGGCAAAAAAACGATTCCCCCTCCTGACTGCTGGGACCCACTAGCTACATCTTCGCACGCAAGGAAGTGCGTCCGGGCAAAAAAACGATTCGCCCCCCTGACTGTTGGGACCCACCAGCTACATCTTCGCACGCAAGGAAGTGCCTGACAGTCGGGACCCACCTGGTCGAAGCGTACATAGCGTTGTCATTCTGGTCGCGAACGTGTACGTACATATATACTGGTGGATGTAGAGGCGCGCACATGTCGTACTAGAGGCGCGTACGTGTCATAGTAGAGGCGTGCACATAGCATGTACACGTACGTATAGCGGCCAGGGTGCAAGAAAGAAAATACGGCCACGTATGTGTACATACGGGCGGGGTCTCAAACGCCTACTCGCGCATACGTACGGCCAGGGCTCGTGTACATGGCTGGGTCGGAACGGAGAAACAGCGTCGTCGTCGTGTTCATGGGGAGGCAACGGAATGCGTCGTGTTCATGGGGAGGCAACGGAATGCTCGTGTTCATGGGGAGGCAACAGAATGCGTCGTGTTCATCGGGAGGCAACGGAATGCGTGGGAGCCAACCGGCTGGGTCGGAACGGAATGCGTGGTCATGTTCATCGGGAGGGCTTGGACGGAACAGGCGATGAAAACGAGGTCAGGCGTACCGCAAAACGGAGGAAACGGACCTCCTATGTTCGGAACGGGGTCATGTTGATCGAGAGGGGTGTGGCCTACCGCAAAACGGAGGAAACAGACCTCCTACGGTCGAAACGGGGGTCCTGTTGATCGGGAGGGGTGTGGCGTACCACAAAACGGACGAAACGGACCTCCTACGGTCGAAACGGGGGTCCTGTTGATCGGGAGGGATGTGGCGTACCGCAAAACGGACGAAACGGACCTCCTATGGTCGAAACAGGGGTCCTGTTCATCGGGAGGGGTGTGGTGTACCGCAAAACGGGACTCCACGGGATACTGTTCATCTCCACCGTCGACCTCCTCCAGCCTCCACGGGCTCTTGTTCATCCAGCCTCCACCACGCGCTACTCCACCGGCTACTGTTCAACCACCCCTCCACGGGCACCCCTCCACTGTCTACTGTTCATCCAGCCCTCCATACCACGGGGTCCTGTTCAACCACCCCTCCACGGGCACCCCTCCACCATCTACTATTCATCCAGCCCTCCACACCACGGGGTCCTGTTCATCCAGAGGCCACGCCACCGCTCACTGTTCATCCAACCCCTCCCCCCCGCAACGCTCACTGTTCATCCAATCGATCGGCTTCGGTTAGCAGCAGTAGCGAAGGAATCGCTCGATCGGGTTCAGTTAACAGTCATCGATCGATCGCTCGGGTTCAGTTAGAGCCCAACGCCTCGCTCTGGTTCAGTTAGAGCCAATGCCTCGTACACACGCGCGTACGTGTACGAGAGAAACATGCATCGCTCGGCCCCAGACCTCCCACCGTAACCGGGAACTCCCCGAAATCCCCCCCCCTTGCTTCTACCATGGTTTTTTCCGTCATGGACGACCCAAAGAATGTCATGCAGCTGCATCTCCGGCCCGCCCAGGACGAAAAGCCCATTTTTTGTCATGATTTTTTGTCATAGAAGTAGGAGCCCACCACATCTATGATGATACCGGATTTTGTTACAATTATCGTCATAGAAGGGTCATATGTATGACAAAAAAATTTGTTCGGCCCAAAATGTCACGGATGTGTCTTTTTTTGTAGTGTATGTTGTTGTAGATAGATGGCCCGTGTTGTTGTTCCGTTGAATTTTAATGCATTCCTAGAGAAAGCTAAGTTGAAAGATGATGGTAGCAACTACACGGACTGGGTCTATAACTTGAGGATTATTCTCATTGCTGCATAGAAAAATTACGTCCTGGAAGCACCGCTAGGTGACAAACCCACTACAGGAGCAACGCCAGATGTTGTGAACACCTGGCAGAGCAAAGCTGATGACTACTCGATAGTTCAGTGTGCCATGCTTTACGACTTAGAACCGGGACTTCAATGACGTTTTGAACGTCATGGAGCATATGAGATGTTCCAGTAGTTGAAGTTAATATTTCAAGCAAATGCCCGGATTGAGAGATATGAAGTCTCCAATAAGTTCTACAGCTGCAAAATGGAGGAGAATACTTCTGTTAGTGAACATATACTCAGAATGTCCGGGTACCACAACCACTTGACTCATCTAGGAGTTAATCTTCCTGATGATAGTGTCATTGACAGAGTTCTTCAATCACTGCCACCAAACTACAAGAGCTTTGTAATGAACTATAATATGCAAGGGATGGATAACACGATTCCTGAGCTCTTCGCAATGCTAAAAGCTGCGGAGGTAGAAATCAAGAAAGAGCATCAAGTGTTGATGGTCAACAAGACCACCAGTTTCAAGAAAAAGGGTAAATGGAAGAAGGGGAACTTCAAGAAGAATGATACGTCTCCAACGTATCTATAATTTTTGATTGCTCCATGCTATATTATCTACTGTTTTGGACTATATTGGGCTTTATTTTCCACTTTTATATTATTTTTGGACTAACCTACTAACCGGAGGCCCATCTCAGAATTGCTGTTTTTTTGCCTATTTCAGTGTTTCGAAGAAACGGAATATCAAGCGGAGTCCAAACGGAATAAAATCTTCGGGAACGTGATTTTCTCACCGAACGTGATCCAGGAGACTTGGACCCTGCTCCAAGGAACAAAAGAGGCGGTCACGAGGCTGGGGGGCGCCCCCCCTAGGGCGCGTCCCCTGCCTCGTGGGCCCCTCGGAGCTCCACCGACGTACTCCTTCCTCCTATATATACACACGTACCCCCAAACGATCAGAAGAGGGGCCAAAAACCTAATTCCACCGCCGCAACTTTCTGTATCCACGAGATCTCATCTTGGGGCCTGTTCCGGAGCTCCGTCGGAAGAGGGCCGTCATCACGGAGGGCTTCTACATCATCATAGCCTCTCCGATGAAGTGTGAGTAGTTTACCTCAGACCTTCGGGTCCATAGTTAGTAGCTAGATGGCTTCTTCTCTCTTTTTGGATCTCAATACAAAGTTCTCCCCCTCTCTTGTGGAGATCTATTCGATGTAATCTTCTTTTTGAGGTGTGTTTGTTGAGACCGATGAATTGTGGGTTTATGATCAAGTCTATCTATGAATAATATTTGAATCTTCTCTGAATTCTTTTATGTATGATTGGTTATCTTTGCAAGTCTCTTCGAATTATCCGTTTGGTTTGGCCAACTAGATTGGTAGTTCTTGCCATGGGAGAAGTGCTTAGCTTTGGGTTCGATCTTGCGGTGTCCTTACCCAGTGACAGAAGGGGCAGCAAGGCACGTATTGCATCGTTGCCATCGAGGATAACAAGATGGGGTTTATTTCATATTGCATGAATTTATCTCTCTACATCATGTCATCTTGCTTAAGGCATTACTCTGTTTTTAACTTAATACTCTAGATGCATGCTGGATAGCGGTCGATGAATGGAGTAATAGTAGTAGATGCAGAATCATTTCGATCTACTTGTCACGGGCGTGATGCCTATATACATGATCATGCCTAGATATTCTCATAAGTATGCTCAATTCTGTCAATTGCTCAACAGTAATTTGTTCACCCACCGTAGAATACTTATGCTCTTGAGAGAAGCCACTAGTGAAACCTATGGCCCCCGGGTCTATTCTCATCATATCAATCTCCATTACTTTAATCTTGCTTTGCTTTTTACTTTGCTTTTTTACTTTGCATCTTTATACCAAAAATACCAACAATATTATATCTATCAGATCTCACTCTCGTAAGTGACCGTGAAGGGATTGACAACCCCTAATCGCGTTGGTTGCGAGTAGCTATCGTTTTGTGTAGGTACGAGGGACTTGAGCGTGGCCTCCTACTGGATTGATACCTTGGTTCTCAAAAACTGAGGGAAATACTTACGCTACTCTGCTGCATCATCCCTTCCTCTTCGGGGAAAACCAACGCAAGCTCAAGACGTAGCAAAGAACAGCAAACCAGTTGCTGCTCAAGTGAAGAAACCCAAGTCTGGACCTAAGCCTGAGACTGAGTGCTTCCACTATAAAGGAACTGCCCCAAGTATTTGGTGGAGAAGAAGGATGGCAAAGTGAAAGGTATATTTGATATACATGTTATTGATGTGTACCTTACTAATGCTCGCAGTAGTGCCTGGGTATTTGATACTAGTTCACTTGCTAACATTTGCAACTCGAAACAGGGGCTACGGATTAAGCGAAGATTGGCTAAGGACGAGGTGACGATGCATGTGTGAAATGGTTCCAAAGTCGATGTGACCGCCGTCGGCACGGTACCTCTACATCTACCTTCGGGATTAGTTTTAGACCTAAATAATTGTTATTTGGTGCCAGCGTTGAGCATGAACATTATATCTGGATCTTGTTTGATGCGAGATGGTTATTCATTTAAATCATATAATAATGGTTGTTCTATTTATATGAGTAATATCTTTTATGGTCATGCACCCTTGATGAGTGGTCTATTTTTACTAAATCTTGATAGTAGTGATACACATGTTCATAGTATTGAAGCCAAAAGATGTAGAGTTGATAATGATAGTGCAACTTATTTGTGGCACTGCCATTTATGTCATATTGGTGTAAAGCGCATGAAGAAACTCCATTCTGATGGACTTTTGGAATCACTTGATTATGAATCACTTGGTACTTGCGAACCATGCCTCATGGGCAAGATGACTAAAACTCCGTTCTCCGAAACAATGGAGTGAGCGACAGAGTTATTGGAAATCATACATACTGTTATTGGAACAATGTGGTCCAATGAACATTGAAGCTCGTGACGGATATTGTTATTTTCTCACCTTCATAGATGATTTGAGCAGATATGGGTATATCTACTTAATGAAACATAAGTCTGAAACATTTGAAAAGTTCAGAGAATTTCAGAGTGAAGTGGAAAATCATCGTAACGAGAAAATCAAGTTTCTACGATCTGATCGTGGAGGCGAATATTTGAGTTATGAGTTTGGACTTCATTTGAGACAATGCGGAATAGTTTCGCAACTCACGCCACCTGGACCACCACAACGTAATGGTGTGTCCGAACGTTGTAACCGCACTTTATTAGATATGGTGCGATTTATGATGTCTCTCACTGATTTACCACTATCGTTTTGGGGTTATGCTTTAGAGACGGTTGCATTCACGTTAAATAGGGCACCATCTAAATCTGTTGAGACGACACCTTATGAACTATGGTTTGGCAAGAAACCCAAGTTGTCATTTCTTAAAGTTTGGGGCTGCGATGTTTATGTGAAAAAGCTTCAACCTGATAAGCTCGAGCCCAAATCGGAGAAATGTGTCTTCATAGGATACCCAAAGGAGACTGTTGGGTACACCTTCTATCACAGATCCGAAGGCAAGATATTCGTTGCTAAGAATGGATCCTTTCTAGAGAGGGAGTTTCTCTCGAAAGAAGTGAGTGGGAGGAAAGTAGAACTTGACGAGGTAATTGTACCTTCTCCCTTATTGGAAAGTAGTTCATCACCGAAATCAGTTCCAGTGATTCCTACACTAGTAAGTGAGGAAGCTAACGATGATGATCATGAAACTTCTGATCAAGTTACTACTGAACCTCGTAGGTCAACCAGAGTAAGATCCACACCAGAGTGGTACGGTAATCCTGTTTTGGAAGTCATGTTACTTGACCATGACAAACCTACGAACTATGAGGAAGCGATGATGAGCCCAGATTCCGCAAAATGGCTTGAGGCCATGAAATCTGAGATAGGATCCATGTATGAGAACAAAGTGTGGACTTTGGTTGACTTGCCCGATGATTGGCAGGCCATAAAAAATAAATGGATCTTCAAGAAGAAGACTGACGCTGACGGTAATATTACTGTCTACAAAGCTCGACTTGTTGCAAAAGGTTTTCGACAAGTTCAAGGAGTTGATTACGATGAGACCTTCTCACCCATAGCGATGCTTAAGTCTGTCCGAATCATGTTAGCAATTGTCGCATTTTATGATTATGAAATTTGGCAAATGGATGTCAAAACTGCATTCCTTAATGGATATCTTAAAGAAGAAGTTGTATATGATGCAACCAGAAGGTTTTGTCAATCCAAAGGGTATTAACAAAGTGTGCAAGATCCAGTGATCCATTTATGGATTGGTGCAAGCCTCACGGAGTTGGAATATACACTTTGATAGTGTGATCAAAGCATATGGTTTTATACAGACTTTTGGAGAAGCCTGTATTTACAAGAAAGTGAGTGGAAGCTCTGTAGCATTTCTAATATTATATGTGGATGACATATTGTTGATTGGAAATGATATAGAATTTCTGGATAGCATAAAAGGATACTTGAATAAGAGTTTCTCAATGAAAGACCTCGGTGAAGCTACTTATATATTGGGCATCAAGATCTATAGAGATGGATCAAGATGCTTAATTGGACTTTCACAAAGCACATACCTTGATAAAGTTTTGAAGAAGTTCAAAATGGATCAAGCAAAGAAAGGGTTCTTGCCTGTGTTACAAGGTGTGAAGTTGAGTCAGACTCAATGCCCGACCACTTCAGAAGATAGAGAGAAAATGAAAGGTGTTCCCTATGCTTCAGCCATACGCTCTATCATGTATGCAATGCTGTGTACCAGACCTGATGTGTTCCTTGCTATCAGTTTAGCAGGGAGGTATCAAAGTAATCCAGGAGTGGATCACTGGACATCGGTCAAGAATATCCTGAAATACCTGAAAAGGACTAAGGATATGTTTCTTGTATATGGAGGTGACAAAGAGCTCGTCGTAAACGGTTACGTCGATACAAGCTTTGACACTGATCCGGATGACTCCAAGTCACAAACCGGATACGTGTTTTTATTAAATGGTGGAGCTGTCAGTTGGTGCAGTTCCAAGTAGAGCGTCATGGTGGGATCTACGTGTGAAGCGGAATACATAGCTGCTTCGGAAGTAGCAAATGAAGGAGTCTGGATGAAGGAGTTCATATCCGATCTAGGTGTCATACCTAGTGCATCGGGTCCAATGAAAATCTTTTGTGGCAATACTGGTGCAATTCCCTTGGCAAAGGAATCCAGATTTCACAAGAGAACTAAGCACATCAAGAGACGCTTCAATTTCATCCGCGATCAAGTCAAGGAGGGAGACATAGAGATTTGCAAGATACATACGGATCTGAATGTTGCAGACCTGTTGACTAAGCCTCTCTCACGAGCAAAACATGATCAGCACCAAGACTCCATGGGTGTTAGAATCATTACAATGTAATCTAGATTATTGACTCTAGTGCAAGTGGGAGACTGAAGGAAATATGCCCTAGAGGCAATAATAAAGTTGTTATTTATATTTCCTTATATCATGATAAATGTTTATTATTCATGCTAGAATCATATTAACCGAAAACTTAGTACATGTGTGAATACATAGACAAACAGAATGTCACTAGTATGCCTCTACTTGACTAACTCGTTGAATCAATGATGGTTATGTTTCCTAACCATAGACATGAGTTGTCATTTGATTAACAGGATCACATCATTAGAGAATGATGTGATTGACTTGGCTCATCTGTTAGCTTAGCACGATGATCGTTTCGTTTGTTGCTATTGCTTTCTCCATAAGTTATACATGTTCCTATGACTATGCGATCATGCAACTCCCGAATACTGGAGGAACACTCTGTGTGCTACCAAACGTCACAAGGTAACTGGGTGATTATAAAGGTGCTCTACAGGTGTCTCCGATGGTGTTTGTTGAGTTGGCATAGACTGGGATTAGGATTTGTCACCGCGATTGTCGGAGAGGTATCTCTGGGCCCTCTCGGTAATACAGATCAATATAAGCCTTGCAAGCAATGTGACTAATGAGTTAGTTACGGGATGGTGCATTACAGAACGAGTAAAGAGACTTTCCGGTAACGAGGTTGAACTAGGTATTGAGATACCGACGATCGAATCTCGGGCAAGTAACATACCGATGACAAAGGGAACAACGTATATCGTTATGCGGTTTGACCGATAAAGATCTTCGTAGAATATGTGGGAGCCAATATGAACATCCAGGTTCCGCTATTGGTTATTGACCAGAGACGCGTCTCGGTCATGTCTACATAGTTCTCGAACCCGTAGGGTCCACACGCTTAAAGTTCGGTGATGATCGGTATTTATGAGTTTATGTGTTTTGATGTATCGAAGGTAGTTCAGAGTCCCGGATGTGATCACAGACATGATGAGGAGTCTCGAAATGGTCGAGACATAAAGATTGATATATTGGATGACTATATTCGGGCATCGGATGAGTTCCGGAGGTCATCGGATAATTATCGGAGTGCCGGGGGGGGTATCGGAACCCCTGGGGGAACTAATGGGCCAACATGGGCCTTGTGAGAGAGAGAGGAGTGGCCAAAGGGCTAGCCACGTGCCCCCCCTTGGGAGTCCGAATTGGACAAGGAAGGGAGGGGGGCGCCCCCTCTTTCCCTCCCTCTCTCCCTCTCTTTCCTCCCCCTCCTTCTTCCTAGTTGGGCTAGGAAAGGGGAGTCCTACTCCTACTAGGAGGAGGACTCCTCCCTCTCCTTGGCGCGCCCCAAGGCCGACCAGCCTCTCCCTTGCTCCTTTACATACGGGGGCAGGGGGCACCCTAGAACACACAAGTTGATTGTTTCCAGCCGTGTGCGGTGCCCCCTCCACCATAATCCACCTCGGTCATATCGTAGCGGTGCTTAGGCGAAGCCCTGTTCCGATAGCATCATCATCACTGTCATCACGCTGTCATGCTGGCGAAGCTCTCCCTCGACACTCTGCTGGATCGTGAGTTCGTGGGACGTCACCGAGCTGAACGTGTGCAGATCGCGGAGGTGCCGTACTTTCGGTACTAGGATCGGTCGATCATGAAGACGTACGACTACATCAACCGCGTTGTCATAACGCTTCCGCTTACGGTCTATGAGGGTACATAGACAACACTCTCCCCTCTCGTTGCTGTGCATCACCATGATCTTGCGTGTGCGTAGGATTTTTTTTGAAATTACCGCATCCCCAACATCATACGTACATACCCATCCATTAGATGACCGGGAATCCCGTATGCAAGCATCCGAATAGTCGTAGTGCATTTTTGGTAAGAGGAGAAGCCAACCTTTTCAAGGGCATCCTCTTTGCATCTAAAGTAATCATCATATGCCACCACTTTCTCTCGAATACGGTTGAACACATGTCTCGCCATCTAGAAACGACACTTGAAAAACTTGGGATTGAAGAGGGGGGACGCGCATTGAAAGTAGTCGGCGAAGAGTAGGCGATGGCCGTTCTCTCTATTGTGATTCAACGCGGGAGCATGGCTCGGAATCGACCCCTGAACCTCGGCCACTGCCTAGCAGTGTGGTCGATGACGACCAAAGTAGCAACCACAAAGTCCTCACGTCTGACGACGAATCATCCAAATCACAAATGAAATTGTTGAAAAAGAATCCAGCCTCATTATCCATTGTACCTTGCGGGCAAAGCGTCCGACACCTTGCGAGCGTGGTGGAGTTCCCTCCAGTGAAGAGTCGGGCGCCCTCCCCGTACAGGAAGAAGTCCTGTCGAAGCGAAAGTGGAGGGGAGGCGAGTGCGACAGGCACCCATGGCTTCTCGTGCACCAACGCTGGCAAGAATGTGCCTTGAATGCGGCTTTGAGGAGGGGGAGTGCGTGGATGCTTGAGACGGCCTAGGTGGCGTTCAAGCGGCCGGAAGTGGGCGGCGGCTAGGGTAACGAGGACAGATGGTGTCGGAGTGGAGGTGAAGGAGTGGGGCGGGGAGGGGAGAATGGCCTGCGTGCCACTAACGGGCGGACCATTGGGAGTACAAGGACGAGCGTCGGCGTGGATACCCTTTCCAAAATTGGTCTGGAAATGGATCGTGGGCGGACAAAAAAAGACACCCGTTTGTTTGGGTCGCTGCGTTGGGCCACGATTTGTGTCTGTTTTAATTGAAATGGATAGGGACGAACAAAGTACGATGTGCTTTGGAGTTGGCATAAGAGCATCTCCAATAGTATGTGTATATTTGGATGTCTATATATTCATGTAGACAATGGTCTAAAAAGATTATCTCATATACACGTCCAGTTTTGCATCAGAATGTCTATATATAGGGACCATGACAGGTGAGCCGTCGCTGGGAAGAGGAAGAAATCATGACTGCAGCTGAGTTTAGACAACGCCTTCACATTGTCCAGGCGTGGACATTGTCGAGGTCGATATAGAGGATGTGTATATTTGGACGACCATATAGACAAGCTGTTGGACGCCTGTTTTAGGGTCACGTCGTGGATAACGAGTATAGACATTCTTCATATAGACTATTGGAGATGCTCTAAGGGAAGAGGGACTCGCACATGAGGAAGAACGAGTGACAAGTCTAGGGTAGAGGTCAACCCAGATCTTTACTTGTCACTATCAGTTCTTTCCGGCATACGAGACCACCCGTCAGAGGGTTCAGCCCTCTGTCTCTGTTCCCCCAACCTCGGCCCGAAGCAGCGGCTCGGATCAGGCTTCAAACCTCAGGGCTACAGATCACGCCGTCCGTTCCGTCTCTCTCGCCAAACGCGGCGGCACCAGGCTACTCCCCGGCTGCTCCCGCACTCCTAAACCCTCACTCCCCACGTTCCCCTTCCGGTCGGGGTCGGACAGCCGCGCCGCTCGCCGGCGACGCGTCGGAGATGGACGGGGGCCACGGGCAGAGGCAGCCGCTGTCGCCGGCGATCTCGGCCTCGGCGGTGCTGCCGCACCAGCGGCAGATGCAGCTCCTCCAGCACCCGGCGCGCCCGGCAATCGCCGATCTCTTCACCCTGTACCTCGGCGTGCGTTCCCATCCCTTCCCCCCAATCTTTCACCGCACGCTCTCGCCAAACCCTAGTTCTGACCCTGCGTGCCCGTGGCCTTGCAGGTGAACTCGAAGCAGGGAGCCGAGGACCCGGCGAGGGAGACCTCGTAAGTTGCTTCCTCTCCTGTGTGCTTCAAATCGGGTTGGATTTCGTGCATAGTACCGTATCAGTATTTGGTTAAGGTGGTATGGTAGATGATGTCGGATTATGTTTGTGGCGCTGTTATTTGTTTTACTGCATATGGCGTTAGCTGAGCGCATGAAGATTATTATGCCTTCTTAATGCTATGTTATGCTGACAATTTTGAGTAGCTAGTGCAACCCTGGTGTGGTAGCTGTCTTCCTTGTACGTTGTCTTATAGCACCTGTTCTGTACTCTGATCACGCGAATTATTCAGGAACAAGCTGCAGAAGAGAGTATCTGCTCATAACAGAGATCTGCCTCCCCGCGACGAGCAGTTCATTTCAGATTTTGAGCAGTTGTGCGTGCCGTTTCCGGTAAGCAGAAGCATTGCACAGATATTCATTTGACCACAGGGCAAAAACAGAAGAGATTGATTATGTTTCCCATTTTTCTTAGGACCAGGAGCAGTTGCAGGCTGTCACGGAATCAGTTCTCATCTCATTTGTTCTGCAATGCAGTAGTCACGCTCCACAATCTCAGTTCCTGCTCTTTGCTACACGGTGCCTCTGCGCTCGTGGCCACCTCAGATGGGACAGTCTCATTCCATCTCTACTTAGTGTAGTTTCCTCCGCCGAGGCACCAATGGGCCAAGGGGGTTCTGTGACTTTCGGTGGCCCTGTGTCTTCTTCATCAGCTATTGCAGTGCCAAATGCTCCAAGCTTTCACGCTTCAAATCCTACGTCTCCCTTGTCAGCAATGAACACTATTGGATCTCCTACTCAATCTGGTATTGATCAACCTGTAGGGGCAAATGTGTCACCCATGAAGGCGGCTGAGTTCTCTACTCTTGGGCAGCCTGGTACAACATCAAGAGGTGACCAGTCCCGCAGAGGAGCACAAGTTAGCTACCTGCATCATTTATCCTGTAGAATTATTTTAGCTGGTCTGGAGTCCAATTTGAAGCCAGCTACTCATGCTGCGATATTCCATCATATGGTAAATTGGCTAGTCAATTGGGACCAGAGACCCCATGGCGTGGATGAAGCTGATACAGTGCAAACTTCTAGGATCGGAAGGCCCGTGCATGAATGGATGCATCTATGCTTAGACGTGATTTGGATTTTAGTTGATGAAGAGAAATGTCGCATTCCATTCTATGAGCTTGTTCGCAGCAACTTGCAGTTTCTGGAGAACATTCCTGATGATGATGCGGTGATTTGCATTATTATGGAGATCCATAGGAGGAGGGACATGGTGTGCATGCACATGCAAATGTTGGATCAACACCTTCACTGCCCAACATTTGGAACTCATCGGTTCTTGTCACAATCCTACCCAAGCATAGCTGGTGAATCTGTTGCTAATTTGCGTTATTCTCCTATTACTTATCCTAGTGTTCTGGGTGAGCCACTGCATGGAGAGGTAATATTACCTTTTTTTTTCACTAATTAGCACATCTTTCCTTTTATGCCTACTTTTCCCATGGTTGCATGGATTGTTATATTATACATGCATCGAAGCCCCCGGTCAAGCTCATGCTATCTCCATTCCAGTCTATAAGCCGTGCATACATCTTAAGATTTAACTCTGACCATCAGTTAGATCAATAATATAAAAGTCATGTGTCCTAAAAATTATACCATTGGAAACTTCTTACGAATACAAATTCAACAATATAATTTTCGTGGCATATAATCTACATTTTGTTGGTTAAATTGATGGTCAAACTTGTCTCGTGGAATGCCTGTGCGCCTTATAAACTGGAACGGAGGGAGTAGTGTTTACTATTACCTCCATGCAGAAATACTTTTATGGAGATTATTTTGATTGCAAGCACATATCATGAAGGTTTTAAACTTAAGCAAACAATTAGATAGAAAAAATAAATGAAATGTCCTTGTGAATACCCAAGAGAATGAGGGAGGAATAAGTTAATATACAAACATTCTCTATTCAACAACATTTTTGGAAAGGCAGAATTGTGTGAACACATTCTGAGATAGATTCTGTTAATGCTATTTTCACGTTGCCGTATTACATAGTTTTATGTATATTAGTGATTCTCATGTGGTCATGTTAGATGTATTTATTATTGTCTAAAGCTGGTATAGTTCAAGTGCAATGTTTTTAAAATGGTTTATGTTTAGTTACAAAGGGATCACTATTTTTTTCTATGGTTTGGTGGTTCAGTACTGCAAATACAAACAATACGTATTTATTTGCGGGTGTCTTGCACATTATTGATACAATATTCATCGTTATGACTGATCATAAATTATATGCAAGATGCATGAAGTTACACATGAAACAAGTGAAATGAAGCAACTAAAAACTGTTAGGCAACAAACTTGGGCAGTATACCAAAACTTACATTGCATTCTTGTTTAGGATCTTGCAAACTCTATTCCAAAGGGGGGTTTAGACTGGGAACGTGCTCTCCGTTGCTTGAGGCATGCTCTCCGCACAACTCCATCACCAGATTGGTGGAGACGTGTTCTTCTTGTTGCTCCTTGTTACAGATCACATTCTCAAACATCAACACCAGGAGCTGTTTTCTCACCAGATATGATTGGTGAGGCAGTTGCTGACAGGACAATTGAACTACTGAAGTTAACTAACTCAGGTTAGCATCTGGGAGCTTCACTGTTTGTCGATTCGAGTACAGATCCCTTCTCAAGTGGGTGGATTCCAGGTGTACATGGATGCTCACCCCTTTTACTAAATGCCCTTTTTAGGCATGCACCTTTTTTGTTAAGAATATAAATCTGCTTGTCGGGTATTCGTATGGAGTTATTAATTATTGCCTGCTGCCTATGCACTCATTACAGCTTTGTCATACTATTGCAGAAACTCAGTGCTGGCAAGATTGGCTTTTGTTCGCAGATATCTTTTTCTTCCTAATGAAAAGTGGCTGTATTGATTTTCTCGATTTTGTGGACAAGCTTGCATCTCGAGTAACAAATGGTGATCAACAGATTCTACGCAGTAATCATGTCACATGGTTGCTTGCACAGATTATCCGTATTGAGATTGTGATGAACACACTTAGTTCGGACCCAAGAAAGGTGATATACTCTTGTATGATGATATGTACATATTTCTTATTTTTTCCTTCCTTTTTTCTAGTTACTTAAATTCAATCGGAGGGAGTAGATTTTGTTAAACCTTACAAGAAGGTATCTACATGGTTGACATAGAGCGTGTACACGCGCGCGCGCGCGGGGGTGGGGTGGGGGATCAAGTGAGTCGTGGCCAATAAAAGAAGATGATGTGTATCTGAGTTGGTGTCCACAGACAGAGAGTCCAATAGGATTCCAACATATAAGGTGCTGAAGGGGCAGCTCCAGAAAAGACGATCCCTGGTTTTCAGTTCTTCTGGATTGCAGAGCACACAGTTCGAATCCTCAGTGACATTGAATGTTATGCCTACGAGCCATGCCAATGGCACTGAGTATCATTCTGTAGGAGCTATGCAAAGGCCTTAAGCTTGGAAGTGCATTTGCGGTTCCAAATCTGCTTTATAGGCGTGATCCTGGAGGAAAAGGAAGCATAGCCCTGTATATGGTGCAAATGTCATTGCTTTCCTTAGTTAACATGATGGTCGAGGAGGAGCTGTTGGAGATCGTATGTTCATCAACGGCTGCGATGAAGGGGGAAGTGGAGTGCGATTCTTATTTGATGACCGGGTGTTGTAAAAAGGCTATTCTGTTGTGGAATATTAAATGCACTTTATCTGGTCTACACTCAATTTGTTTAACACTAACAAACTGTTACAGATAATAACAATACATGACTAACTTCATGTTTAAGAGCTGTAAAATCTTAAATGATTACCGTTTTGTTATATCGGATAATATTTTTATGCTTCCTTTTGTTACTTGTCTTATTGTATTTGTCTTAGTTTCACAGTTACATGTTCATCGTAACTACATAATATCGTTCTAATTATTTGCTGTTCTGTCAGGTTGAAACGACACGCAAGATAATTTCATTCCACAAAGAAGACAAAAGCCTTGATCCTAATAACATCAGCCCTCAAAGTATTCTTCTTGATTTCATAAGTAGCAGCCAGACTTTGCGCATTTGGTCTTTCAACACTTCAATTAGAGAGCATTTGAACAGCGATCAGCTTCAGAAAGGCAAACAGATAGATGAGTGGTGGAAACAGATGACGAAAGGTACTTGTGCCCTAGATTTACCATCATGCTCTGCTTTGTAAAAATTCCGGCTAAATCAAGAGTTCATTAAAAGGGATATGTGTAGATAGGCCAGGAAGTAATTAAATGTAGGAAAATCCTTGTTTGCATTACATAATAACATTAGAATTCGGAATGCAGGCAATGCATGTTATTTCATTGAGAGATGCTTGGCTGCATACCATTTTTATAATTTGCAATTTTGCCTTCTATCATGTATCTACTGATAAATTAGAAACATTTTCCCCCTTGAAATAGCTTCGGGAGAGAGAATGATAGATTTTATGAACTTGGATGAGCGAGCAATGGGCATGTTTTGGGTTCTCTCATTCACCATGGCACAACCAGCATGTGATGCAGTCATGACCTGGTTTACATCAGCTGGAGGGGCAGAATTCATGCAGGGACCCAATATGCAACCAAATGAAAGAGTGACGATGATGCATGAGACTTACCCTTTGTCAATGGCGTTGCTTTCTGGGTTGTCTATCAACTTGTGTTTGAAGCTTGCTTACCAGCTTGAAGAGACTATATTTCTTGGCCAGGTAAAACTTTAAAAAATCAAGCTGCTGCTAATACCCTAGTTGCATTTATATTTCTGTTCTGTATTTAGCTTTATAAAGCCCACCACAACTTTTCATTCAGACTATAAGCTTTGTGGTTGTTAGTTTTATATACATTAGTTGATACATAAATAGAAAATAGCTTAGTTCGCATATGTTTTCACATGACCAAAACAATTTCTGTGAATAATTCTTCTGCTCATTTAAATAGCAATTGCTGATAGCTCATATGTTACAGTTTTGCTAACAATATATGAACCTGTGACTCATCTGTTCTAAAATTATGACATCATTTGCAATCTTGACTGGAAATATATCTTGCTCGAAGTATGCATACAGTCACAATTATCTGTTCTTTTGGTCTCATTGCTAATACTCATCTATCTTTAGATGCCATACAGTTGATATTGCTACTTTAATCTTAACTCTGTTCGTTGATAGGCTGTTCCTAGCATTGCTATGGTGGAAACCTACGTTAGGTTGCTGCTTATAACACCACATTCATTGTTCCGCCCACATTTTACGGTAAGTTTTGCTACCTGTTAATTTGATCTGTATTCTTCATATGGGGCTTCTGCCAGACTGACTGTTGTTTTCCTCTGATTTCCGAATTACTTTTTGTAATTGTAACTTATAACCCTAAGGGTCCCCTGTTCTGAGTTCGTGCAAATCATGGTCTTATGGAAATTCTGATACATTCATGCTATTTAAACTTGGCAGACATTAACCCAAAGATCGCCATCTATTCTGAGCAAATCTGGTGTGTCTTTGCTCCTACTTGAGATACTGAATTACAGACTACTTCCTCTGTACAGGTCATTCTTTACCTAATCTGATCTTTAGTTTTTTCTTCTTCTTTTTCTTAGAAGGAAAGTAGCTTTGGCACAGCAAAAGATTGGAATATCTGAGTGTTTCTTTTCCCATCTCTTTCTTCTTTCTTTTCACCTGACTCGAAATGCCTTCTATATTGTGCATATAGAGATTTACCCTTCTAAACTGATCTCAGCATAATAATACATGAATTTCCTTTTGTTTTGCAGTCCTTTAGAAAATCCTCAAAGTCTGCGTCTTTTGTTGATTATATCATTGTGCGTTTCTTATTTTCTTACATCATTATGGGTCTTTTGTAGGTATCATGGAAAAAGCAAGGCATTGATGTATGATGTCACAAAGATAATATCAATGATTAAGGGAAAACGTGGAGAGCATCGCCTTTTTAGATTAGCTGAAAATTTGTGCATGAACTTAATTCTCTCACTGAGAGACTTTTTTTTGGTGAAAAAAGAGTTGAAGGTAAAAAGAATACACACTTTTCTTTAGAAATTCGACTATCACTAGTTTGTGGAGTGACTTCTATGTTTATGTAGGGACCAACTGAGTTTACTGAAACGCTTAACCGCATAACCATAATAAGCCTTGCGATCACCATCAAGACACGTGGAATCGCCGAGGTTGAACACATGGTTTATCTTCAACCACTATTGGAGCAAATTATGGCAACCAGTCAGCATACATGGTCAGAAAAGACTCTACGTTATTTTCCTCCCCTTATTCGTGACTTTTTAACGGTTAGGGCGGATAAGAGGGGACAAGCTATCCAAGCATGGCAGCAGGTATCATTTTTTGGGGACACATGTTTGGCCATTTATATCCGTATGCATCTACTGATCACCATCTTGGGTAATTTGTAGCTCATTTTTGTCGAGGATTGATTAGTTACGCTTCTGTTTGCTATATCTTTTTTAGCTTGTAATAACTGCTCTTCTTATTTGTGGATAGTTTGCTGGAGAATGTATCAATTGTATGTGCACCATTTATGTACTATTAGCATTAGAAAATGCCATTAAATATATACCACCAGAGTGATATTATCACATATTCACATTTTGCTACTTTATGGTTAAGTTGAATAAATATGGTTTCTGTGACCTGAAAATGCAGCATTTCCACATGCTTGTTCCGGCCATGTATAATAGTATAATATTGCCAAAGGTCTTGGATTGGTTTCTTTAACTTGCTATCATATATTTTTGAGATTATTGTACCGGGCGCCTGGGCCACATTGTTCTTCACCTTTAATTTTGACAACTCTCATTTCAGGCAGAAACTACTGTTATCAATCAATGCAACCAGCTACTGTCACCATCCGCTGAGCCGAACTATGTCATGACTTATTTGAGCCATAGTTTCCCTCAGCATCGTCGATATCTATGCGCTGGTGCTTGGATGCTAATGAATGGACATCCTGAGATCAACAGCGCAAATCTTGTATGATTTTATTTTTTGTGATTACTTCCATACGATGGTTGTCAGTTACTCTATACATGCGCTGCTTGATCTTATCGCAGGCTCGTGTCTTGAGAGAGTTTTCACCTGAAGAAGTTACGGCAAATATTTATACAATGGTTGATGTTCTTCTGCATCATATCCAGCTTGAGCTTCAACGGGGGCATCTAGTGCAGGTGACACAAGAAATTTTTTTTGTTACAAAAGTTGTCTCTTTGCCTTTTTGTTTTTTGTGGTTTTCCTTTTCTAGTAGCTTGTGTCTAAATTTTTCTGGTCGCTTATTTTTTTTGCAGGATTTACTTTCCAAAGCAATCACAAATCTTGCATTCTTTGTCTGGACACATGAGTTAGTTCCACTGGACATTGTGCTGCTAGCTCTTATTGACAGGGATGATGATCCTTATGCTTTACGTCTTGTGGTAAGTCCTCTTAAAAGATTAGGTTTGAATCCCATATTTCTGTTACATCATTAGTTCGATAACCACTATTTAGTTACCAACTGACTGTTTCCCAGTTGTTAGATAGCTGTTCATGGTCAAATATTGAAAGCAGCTAATCTAATAGAATGGTTTTCGAGTTTAGGGTTGATAAGTAGACTCTAGCTAGAGTTGAGGGTTGAAAACCAGACACTTTTTGTTCTATTTGCAGTTTTTAAAGCATGCACAAGTTGTTTAATGCATGGATATGGTAACACGTTACAGTTTTTGTATTAGTCATTAAAAGAGTAACAGATCTCTCGGCCCGTCCTTGAGAGGTATCAGATGCCTTGTGTCCAGGTGTTCTTGTCAGCGGTCTCTTGGTGTAGTAGCAATGTCGGGTTCTGTGGATGTTGTGTATTCGAAGAGACTGGGGGGTTCACCTGTGTTGTTGTGGGGTTTCTTGCCGTGTGAGTAGTTAGTATGTGCTCCGTTTGTATTGGTTTTCGCCCGGTTTTTCGTAAATTAACTGGGCAATTCTCTTCTTCTTAATTAATCGATGAGGCAAAACTTTTGCCTCCGTTTCGAAAAAAAAGAGTAACAGAGGGCAGCATGCGGATGCCTTTTGGTAACACATTACTATTATCAAAGTGTCGTAGGAATAGACATAGAGTACCCTGCTGTATATAGGAGGGAAGCACAAGGGCACCACCGTACGGGGCCAGAGATCTGGCTGGCGGTCACCAGTGGTTGAGCTCCAGCTCTGTGGAGGGCGCGGAACTTTTTTCGAGAAAATGCAAAAGAGCTTGCGTTTCATTGTATTGAAGGGGGGGGGGGGGTTAAAGGAGGCGGTTACAGCTCGGGATGGTAGTCAATGGACGTCCCAGGTTTGCGGGATGATAGCTCTAAGCCCTAACCCGCCAGCGGCGGCCTCCTCCTTGATCTTTGTGAGCAGGTCAGCAACCAGGGGGCGGCCTTGGTTGAAAACGCAGTCATTGCGGTGCTTCCATAGCATCCAAGGGACGAGCAGGATCGCAGATGCGAGGCCTTTGCGCATGGGCTTGGGCGCGAGCTGCCTTGCGGATTGCCACCAGTCATTGAGAGATGGCTCGTGAGTAGGTGGGGGGCATGTGACCCTAAGCCTGGGATGATGTGTGGGTGCGGAGGGCATCGTAAGCTGTCAGGGGCTCGCGGATGGCTGTAGAGGGGAGCTCTCGGGTCATTGCCGCTGTTTTCTCCCAAATCTTATACAACTTCATCGGGAGATAGGAGAAGATTAGACTGGGATGGGGAAAGTGGAAAACTACAGAGGATCTCCTTATATATATATATCCGTTGGCAGTTTGCTTGTAAATAATGTGAAGTGCGGGGAAGTCTTGTCGGGGGATGGACCCCGGGCAGGCAACGGAACCCGGATCCTGTTCAAAAAACAACGGGGTTGGCACCGCCCTCAATACCGGCACGCGCTTGGCCGGGTCGCTCGACCCGGCCAAGCCCCGCAAGCCGGCCAGACTAGCCGACTCGGCCCCAACAACTAGCGCAAGACAGCCGAACCCGGCACGGCCAAAGCCTCCTCGACAAGCCAGCACCACCCGTGGCGTGCTACGCAATCCAGCCGCGGGTCAACTCCCGTCCCATCCAGGCCGTATGATGGGGACGAGACTTCAATCAACGATGACCGAGGCAACAGTGCCCCGCCCATGCCTCTGGTCAGCAGGAACGTGGCAACAGTGCCCCTCACCTACCCGCTAACTAGGGCCAGCGTGGCTACAGTGCCCCCGCCTTCATCGCTGACGACAGCAAGCGGCCACCTGACGGAGAGCATTGTACGCGACTCGACTCGGCTACGCCCTGACGATCGACAAGACGGCGCACAGTCCCCCTAGGCATGCGGGGCCCGCACCTAGGGGAACCCGGTGAACCACAAGCCCTCAGCGGGACCCAGCCCGGGTTCCCGGACACCGACAATACGGACCCACCGACTTGTAACATTACCATTGTACCCCCGGGGGGTTGGACTGTAAAACCCCCCGGGAGCCCATGATCATGGGAGACGAGCGAGAGGGCAAACAGAAAACACATACGAGAGAAGAGCAAGTAAGCATAGGACTAGCCACAAAACAGCAACACCGGAGAGAAGGAGCAGCCCAAGCCTTGGCCAGCTTCCTTCCTCCTCCATACAGCTCCAGGAGCAACATTGTACTATCGATCATCCAACTACACTCGGCAGGACTAGGGGTATTATCTCTCCGGAGAGCCCCGAACCTGGGTATGTCCGGCGTCCCGCGCCCGCTCATGCCAACCTCGCTTCTGGAGTCCACCAGCGCCCTCGAGCCTCCTCCTCTCTTTAGCCATCCCTTGGCATCTGCCGTGCGCCCACCACGACAGTTGGCGCCCACCGTGGGGCAGCTTGAGGAGCTGGCCGGGAGCATGCTTCAGACGGGGCCCTTCTCCTACACCGACGAATCCGTCGCGCTGGCGGACGACGTCGTCGGCGCGCTTGCCGCCTCCTTCGCCGCGTTGCGTATCTCCGATGCATTCGCGGCCGACAAGTACCCCAGCGAGGTGCTCAGCTACTCCGACTCTCCCCTCTTCCTCGGCGGCGGCGCTTTCGCCGGGGCAATGGACGTCCATGTGGAGGTCTTCGTCACCGGCGACAGCGCCTCCTCGTCGAGCAAGACGAGGAAGGCTGCCGAAGCCAGGGCCGCAGCGGATCAGATCGAGCCGTCCGATCCGTTGCGCGCCGCGATGCAGAGCCTCCGCATCCCCATCGGCACCGACGTCAACGCCACCAACGTCGCTGAGGCCCGAACCCAGCTCGAGGAAAGGCGCCAGCAGATGCTGGACCTGTCCGAGACGCTCGCTGCCACTCAGCGTCGCCTGGACGCCGCTCAGCTGGAGGGCGATGCCGCCTACGGGTTCACGCCCGCCGCGGCCGGGCCAAGCCGGGTCGCCGATGTGCGTGCCCGGGGAGGAGTGATCGGCCGGGCCCTCGGCGCCGTCCCAACCGTCTACGAGACCCCAGCGAAGAACATGCGCGCTGCCCAGGTAGCCGCAGCCGGCCTGGACCAGCTCGCGGGTGAGGAGCTGAAAGAGCGCATCGGGCGGATGCGCGAACTCCTCCACGCCGCCAACGCCTAGCAGGACCGCCTCAATCAGCTCGCCAAGCCGGCGGGATCCGGCTTCGCCTGCCTTGGCGGGTCCGACGAACTTCTGCACACCGCTTCCTCGCCACCCGGCGAGGCGCACTCCGGCATAACCCGGACTCGGCGCGACCCGGCCGCTACAGCCGTCGGCGGATTGGGCGACGAGCCTGCCCTAGAGATCCAGCACGGGCCCGGCCCGCATGGCCGGCGTCCGGCTCCAACCGACCCGGCCCCCGAGGCCTGGCCGCAAGTCGACTCGGCCCGCGCGCCATCGACGACGCCGACGCTCGCCACCGCCTCGATCGGCTCGCTCACTCCCTGGAGGTGGAGGAGAGCGGCGCTATCGGGCCGGCGTGCTTCGGCCCGCGCATCCGGGAGGAGCCCTTCCCCAAAGGATTCATGCTCCCCGCGACACCCCCAAGTACAACGGGTCAGTGAAGCCAGAAGACTGGCTCACCGACTACACCACGGCCATTGGCATCACCGGTGCCAATTGTCGTCTCGCCGTGCGCTACGCACCGCTCATGCTCCAATGGTCGGCCCGCACGTGGTTGAACAGCCTGCCGATGGGCAGCATCAACACGTGGGTGGACTGCGAGGAAGCCTTCGTCCGCAACTTCACGGGGACCTACAAGCGACTCGGCTGCCCTAGCTAGCTCGCCATGTGCGTGCAAGGGCCTACGGAGACCGGTCGCGAGTACCTCGCACGCTGGACCGAGCTCCGGAACAGCTGCGAGGGCGTCCATGAAGTCCAGGCGATCTAGTACTTTGTCAGCGGGTGCCGAGACGGCACCCTCCTCAAGCACAAGCTCTTACGCTCCGAGCCGGCCACCATGGCCGCGCTCATGGTGACGGCGGACAAGTACGCCAACGCCGACTCCGCCATGAAGATGCAGGTGGCGCTGGATGAAGCCGGCAAGGCGAAGCCGGTTCCCCTTCCAAAGCCGGCCGGCGAAAGCAGCCGGCAACAACAATCACCCGGCAGTCATGCCGAGTCCGGGTGGTTACGCCCTCATTCTCAACCCCACCATCGTCGCGCGGCGCACATGCAAGTTCTCCCGAGTCCTCATCGACGGTGGCAGCAGCATCAACATCCTCTACCGTGACACGATGACCAAGCTCGGCCTCAAGGCCGAGGACCTGGAGCCGACCCGAACGATCTTCCACGGCATCGTGCCCGGCCTCTCCTGCTCCCCCATTGGCCGGGTCCGGCTAGATGTCCTGTTCGGTGACATCAGCCACTTCCGGCGCGAACCGATCTGGTTCGAGGTGATGGACCTGTCTAGCGCGTATCACGCGTTGCTGGGCCGGCACGCGCTCGCCAAGTTCATGGCGGTTCCCCACTACGCGTACCTGAAGATGAAGATGCCGGGGCCTCATCACCATCATCGGCGATTACCGCAAGTCCCTGGAGTGCGCCCGAGACGGCGCCAAGTTGGCCGAGTCGCTGGTCATCGCCGAGGAGCGGCGCCATCTCGACTGGATCGTCGCCCTGGCAGGCGAGGCCTCCGCCGCGTCGATCCCGACCCCGGACCTGACCGACGAGGCCGCCTTCAAGCCCTCCAAGGAGACCAAGAAAGTGAAGCTCAACCCAGAAGACCCCAGCTGCAGCAAGTACGTTGTCATAAGCGCCCGCCTCGACAGCAAATAGGAAGGCGAGCTCGTCGACTTCCTCCGTGAGAATCGGGATATCTTCGCATGGACCCCCAAGGACATGCCGGGTATCCCGAGGAAGTACGCCGAGCACAAACTTCACGTCCGCAAGGACGCCAAGCCTGTCCGTCAACCCCTACGACGATTTTCCGAAGAGAAGAGAAGAACCATTGGTGAAGAGGTCGCCAAGCTTTTGGCGGCCGACTTCATAATGGAAGTGTTTCACCCCGAGTGGCTGGCCAATCCAGTCCTCGTCCTGAAGAAGAACAAGACCTGGCACATGTGTATCGACTACACCAGCCTCAACAAGGCCTGTCTCAAGGATTCGTTCGCCCTCCCGCGGATCGACCAAGTCATCGACTCGACCATCGGGTGTGAGCTCCTGTCCTTCCTGGACGCTTACTCCTGCTACCACCAGATCAAGCTGGACTCGGCCGATGCCCTGAAGACGTCCTTCATCACGCCCTTTGGGGCGTATTGCTACATCACCATGTCGTTCGGCTTGAAGAACGCCGACGCCACCTTCCAGCGCTGCATGCAGAAATGTCTGCTGTCGCAACTCGGCCGCAATATCCACGTATACGTGGACAACATCATGGTGAAGACCAAGCAGCACCTCACGCTCCTCGATGATTTGAAGGAAACCTTCACCAACCTCCGCGAATACAAGGTAAGCTTAACCCGGAAAAATGCGTCTTCGGCGTCCCGACCGGAAAGCTACTCGGCTTCCTCGTCTCGGAACGCGGCATTGAGGCGAACCCGAAGAAGATCAAGGCCATCGAGCGCATGTGCAAGCCGGCTCGGCTGCGCGATGTCCAGAAGTTCACCGGATGCTTGGCCTCGGTCAGCCGGTTTCTAAGCCGGCTGGGCGAGAGGGCGCTACCCCTGTACCATCTGATGAAGACAAGCCCGTTCGAATGGAACGGCAAGGCAGATGAGGCCTTCCAAGACCTCAAGCGCATGCTCTCCACCGCACCAGTCCTGGCCGCGCTGACCGACAAGGAGCCGCTGTTGCTCTACATAGCCGCGACCTCGCGGGCGGTCAGCACGGTGCTGGTGGTCGATCGACCAGAGAAGGACAAGATCCAAGCCGTCCAGCGCCCGGTCTACTACCTGAGCGAGGTGCTCTCCATCTCCAAGCAGAACTACCCGCACTACCAGAAGATGTGTTACGGCGTGTACTTCACCGCCAAGAAGCTGAAGCAGTATTTCCAAGAGCACGTTGTCACCGTGGTCAGCACAGCGCCTATCGGAGAAATCATCGGATGCCGGGACGCCTCTGGCCGGGTTGCCAAGTGGGCGATCCAGCTAGCCGGCCACACCATCCTCTACGAGCCCCGCACCGCGATCAAGTCTCAAGCCCTGGCCGACTTCCTCGTCGACTGGACCGAGACCCAGTACTTGCCGCCGCCTCCCGATTCGACGCATTGGCCCATGCACTTCGACGGGTCCAAGATGCGACTCGGCTTGGGGGTCGGCATCGTACTGTCGTCCCCGAAGGGTGACCGGCTCCGCTACGCGCTCCAGATCCACTTCGCCGCCTCCAACAACGTCGCCGAGTACGAAGCCCTTGTGCACGACCTCCGGCTTGTCAAGGAACTCGGCATTCGACGCATCCTGTGCTATGGTGACTCGGACCTGGTGGTGCAGCAGTGCTCCGGCGAATGAGACGCCCGCGACTCCAACATGGCAAGCTACCGCTTCCTCGTCCAGAAGCTGTCCGAATCCTTCGAGGGCTGCGAGTTCCTCCACATCCCGCGCGCGGAGAACGAAGCAACCGACACGCTCGCCAAGATCGCCTCGTCGCGACAAGCCATCCCGTTCGGCGTCTCCCTCGAGCACCTGCGCAAGCCGTCCGTCAAGCCATCGCCGGACTCCGAGTCCATCCACGTTCCAGACGACCCGGCCGCACCTCAACCCGGCCCGGGGACTGCTGAAACCGGCCCAGGGGCTGCTCAGCTCGACTCGGCCACCATCGTCCCGGACCCGGCCGTCGTCATCCCCGACCCGGGGGCTGCTCAACCCGGCTCGGGGGCTGCCGACTCGGAACCCACCCTGGTGGCCGTCTTCGCCGTGGTTACGACTCCATCTTGGGCCCTCCCAATATCAGAATTTTTGGAGAACGGGGTTCTCCCCATGGACGAGACCGAGGCTCGGCAAGTGCAGCGCCGGGCGTCCGCCTACAACATCATCAACAACGAGCTCGTCAAGCGCAGCTCCACCGGCGTGTTCCAGCGCTGCGTCAAGTAGGAACGGGGCATCGACATCCTGCTCGACATACATCAGGGCGAGTGCGGGCACCACGCCGCATCACGATCCCTGGTGGCCAAGGCGTTCCGCCACGGTTTCTACTGGCCCACGGCCCTCCAAGATGCCGAGTCGCTCGTCCTCAAGTGTGAGGGATGCCAGCGCTTCAGCAAACGCAGCCACCGGCCGGCGTCAGCACTCCGCACCATACCGATTGCCTGGCCCTTCGCGGTCTGGGGACTCGACATGGTTGGACCCTTCAAAACCGCTCAAGGCGGCATGACGCACTTGCTGGTGGCAGTGGACAAATTCACCAAGTGGATCGAGGCAAGACCAATCAAGAAACTGGACGGGCCAACAACCGTTCGGTTCATCAAGGACATAGCGGTGCGCTACGGCATGCCGAACAGCATCATCACCGACAACGACACCAACTTCGCCAAGGGCGCGCTCGAGCAATACTGCTCTGTCTCCGGCATCCGCCTCGACCTGGCCTCCGTTGCGCATTCGCAGTCCAACGGGCAGGTCGAGCGGGCCAATGGACTCATCCTGTCCGGCGTCAAGCCGCGACTCGTCGAGCCACTCATCCGCTCACCCGGCAGCTGGCTTGACGAGTTGCCAGCCGTTCTCTGGAGTCTACGCACCACGCCGAATCGGTCGACCGGGTTCACCCCGTCTTCCTCGTCTACGGAGCCGAAGCCGTCATCCCGACCGACGTCGAGTTCGACTCGCCGCGCGTCGCGATGTACACCGAAGCCGAAGCCAGAGAAACCCGCGAAGATGGCGTCGACCTGCTCGAAGAAGCACGCCTCCTGGCGCTCAGTCGCTCGACCCTCTACCAGCAAGGCCTGAGGCACTACCACAGCAGGAAGATCAAGCCCCTCGCGTTCCGCGAGGGCGACCTCGTCCTCCGACTCGTCCAAGAGCAGGCAGGCCAGCACAAACTGTCCCCTCCATGAGCAAGGCCTTGCGCGACACCAACGCCTACTACCTCATCGACGCACGCAAGTCAAGGAAGCGCAAGAAGGACACCGCCGGTGCAGAAACGACCCGGCCTTGGAACGCGGAACTCCTCCGCCCGTTTTACAGTTAGCCGCACGAGCGTATGTATCGTCGCCTTTTGTAAACGCATGGAACCATGGGGTCCCCGAACGAGACTCGGGGGCTGCCTTTTGTCGACCAATTTATTGTGTCCCTATTTTCTTGCATCACTATACCACTGAACCCGGCCACCGGTCCGACTCGCTCGACCTGGGGGCTCGGGGACTGGCCGGCTCGGTCGCCAGCCCGCCACCTTACTTGGTGATTCCTGATAAAGTTAGGATGCCGCGGTCCCCCACTTTGCCCTAAAGCCACAGATCCAGCTTTGGCTGTCGGCTGGCAAGCACAACGGGCCAAAGCTCCTTTATGCTTCATACACTAAGTCAAAGGCTGCCGGGTCGATCAACCCGGCCCACCATTCATCAAATGAACAGCCGCACGACCGGCTGCTCGCCAACCGGCTTCGCCGGATTGCCGCCAGCTGGCCCAGTGGGTGTTTCGCTCGCGCTCAACGTTTCGAGGGACCCAAGTCCTGCGCGCTCCTCTCAAAGAACCGAACTCCTTGTCACGGACCGGAGCCTCGGCCGTTTGAGAAAGTAAAAGCGCATGAAATCGGTCCAAAAAACGGAAGGCAAAAAGCAAAAGCACCCACGACATCTACACAAGTATTTAAGCAAAAGCCCATGACCCGAGTTCATTACACCCTAAAACCCCCAGTGGGTGGGTGGACTTGCTATTTAACAAATTTTACACAAAGTGTCTCAGGCACCTCCAGCGCCGCGTCGCGACGTCGACGGCTCTTCCCTGGTGGCCTCCGGGTCCAGCGAGGCGCCGGTGTCCTCAGCACCCGCGTTGCGGTAGACGCCCGTCTCCTCCGAGCTCCCCTCCGGATCATGGAGGAGCAAGCCGTAGTCGTCGCCGTCCACGACCCTGCCGTCTTCTGTCCACTTCGGATGGAACTCGTCGTGGAAGGCGAACTCGGTGATGTAGCTGGCCCGGGAAGCCGGTCCGGCCCCATCTCCAACCAACGCGCCAGGCGCGAGAAGCTGCTCGGTTGGACGGAGTCCGGCCATAGGGCCGCCGTTATTGCGGTACCGTCCTGGGACAACCGCCCCAACTGCGTTCCCAGGACCTGCAGGCGGGCCTCAGCGGCGGCAACGATCTTCGGGAAGGTCCAGGCCACCCGCGGATCCGTCCCGGACCCAACGACGCCGGTCGGGTCGCGCTGATAGCGGACAACTTCCTCTGCCAGTCGCTGCGTCTCCGAGAAGGCCCCTGCCGCAAAAGGAAGAAGCGAGTTAGAAGAAGAGCAACATGGAAGAAAGGCCGGATCCTGACCCGGCAAACGACAAGAAAAAGCACTTACTGGAGAAGGACTCTTCTAGGTGCTGCGCCTCAAGCAACGTACCACGCCGCTCCCGTTCGATGACGCGAGATCGGTCGCCTTGGCAAGGGCCGCCTTCAGCTCGACGTCCTTGTCTTCGGCCTTCTCGGCCGCCTCGCAGCGACGGGCCTCGTCCTGATGGGCCCCCTCAGCCGTGGTGACTTGCCCCTGCAGGCGTTCCACCTCGGCCTGGAGCCGGCCCTTGTCGTTAGCCAGCTGGCCGCGCTGCTGGTCCGCCTCCACCAGGGCCTGCTGCGCCTCTGCCATCTTGGCGGCTTCCGCCTTAAGGAGCTCCACCTCGGCCTCGAGGCGGCCCTTGTGACCCGCCAGCTGCTCATGCAGCTGGTTGGCCTCGTCGAGAGACCGCTGAGCCGCGGCCGCCTCCGCCCTTGCCTGCGCCGCCTCGACGCCAAGACGGCCTGTGTCGACAACGAGCCGGTCGTAGCGATGACCGGCCCGGAGCAGACGAGTCAGCCAGGACAGCACCTCGGCTGCGAAAAAGGACTCAGCAGAAGAAAAAAGCAAGACTTAAGATTTGGCCCAACTGTTACACAGTTGGCCCGAATCTCGGGGGCTACACCCAGTGGGTGCGCTAGCGCGCCCCCACTAGAAAAGAGCACAAGAATACCTGCGGCGACGCGGAACTCCTCCTTGGCGGCAAGCTGCTCCATGAGCTCCCGGTGCTTGCCCAGGAGACGATTGTAGGCGGCGATCTGGAAGGCGTCGAGATGCTGAAGAAGGTAGAAATGAGAACAAGGCCAACACTCTAAAGATTCGACGTAGTTGGCCCGAACCTCGGGGGCTACACCCAGTGGGTGCGCTGGCGCGCCCCCACAAAGAAGAAATTACAAGAAGACTTACCAGAATGACGCGCTCTAGGTCGCGCGTCCGCTCCACCTCGGCCTGGGCGAAGGCCTTGAGCCGTTACGTCCGGCCTCACAGGCGGCGACTGACGGCGTCCAGCGCCGCCTCCTCCTGAGTCTGAGGCCCGAAGACAACGGCGCCCCCGCTCCGCGCCAGCTGCGGCACGGCAGCTCGGCGCCCTCCCTATCGGGGCACCAAGGCGTACTCCCCGCTGGCCGCTCGCGACGCGGCCAGCACCTCCTCCGACGCCCCCCAGCGCCGATGACGACCCGGGCGCCGGGACGCCCTGCATCGTCGTCTCCGACCCGGACGCCGGAAAGCCCTGCGTCGCCGTCTCCGGCCCAGCTGCCGGGGTGGCCTCCGTCACCGCCGCCCGCGGTGCCTCCTCGCCGCCCGCAGCGTCTCTTCAAAAACGCCGCCGCCTCCACCACCATCAGTCCCCGCTCGCTCGACCACGTCGGCCCGCGGCGGGGTGTCATCCGCCACCTCCACGACCACCCGGTCAGGGATCACCACCTCAGCCTGGCCTCCACGGCCGCGCCCCACCGACGACGGCTCAAAGACCGTCGCCGCCACCACCGTGCCCTCCGACATCTCGCGCCAGGCCGGCTCCGCGCCGGCTCGCGCCCATGTTGCCGCCGCGTCGGTCCAAGCACGGACCGACGCCGCCTCCAGCTCCGCCGCGGCCCGGTTCCTGTCCCGCCAGGCCAAGGCTTCGGCGTCATTCTGATCCAGGCCGAGGTCCGAGTCGGCCCGTCCCTCCACCTCGGCCTGGTCGGCGAGGTCGGACCGGCTCCTGCGGAACACGGCCCCTTCGGCCGCCGCGGCTTCCGCCGCCACCCTCGCCAGTGCGATTGGCGACCTGAAGAAGAAGACAGAATGAGCAGAAAAGAAACAAGACTAGCTCAAGAAAAAGAATCTGAGCGCAAACGAGAGATGAAGCTTACCCCGCCAAGACCGGGACCGGGGTTGGCCTCCCGTCCCCGCCGCTGCGCTTCCTCTTGGCCGGCCTCCCGGCCCCGGCCGGGTCCGCCGTGCGCTTCGGGGCCCGGGGTCGCGCGCTGTCTTTCCCATGTGGTCGGCTCGGCGCCGCCCCACGCGAGGACCCGGCTCTGCCCGCATCGCCGCCTCCCCCGCCCAACGCCACTACACCGACAACTGGCGTCAGCACCGACCGTTCCGTGCCGTGGTCGGCAATTCAAGACACATGAAGAAAAACACGGACTTACCCGCGTGACGCCCAGCGCCGGCGTCGGACTCGGCCTTCTCCCCGCCATGAGCCGCGGGCTCCTCTGGCACCACCTGCGTCACCTGCAACGGGGCCCGGGCGTAAGGATGCCGAATTGCGTTCAGAAGTACCCCCCGCGTCGCGTCAGGACGGATAAGAAGGTGCGCGGCAGCAAAGTAAGAAGACCAGACACTCACCTGCGGCGCCGGATTCGACTGGCTGTACGGCGCCTTGCCGAACTGCCAGTCCTCCCCAAGGTTGGCCTTGGAGATGTCATTCACGCCACGCGCGATCTGCTCCGCGGACAACCGCGTCGACCCCATGCGGTTGGGGTCTTGAAGGCCGACCATTTCGCCGATGAGGCAGGAGCGCCCCTGAAGCGGAAGGACCCGGCACCTGATGAACGCGGCGAGGAGGTCGGTGCCGGTGAGCCCCTCCTGAGTCCTCATCACCGTCACCCGCTCACAGAGATTGACGATCTCCTGCGACGGCGCCTGGGCGAGTAGCCCCAGTTCGTCTTCGCCCGCGGCGGTGCGATAGCGAAGGCCGGAAGGTTGATGTGATCCGCACCGAGGTTGTAGACGTAGAAGGAGTTCTGCCACTTCTTGGCAGAATCCTCCAGCGGGATCTTGGGGAAATCCGCCCCCGACCGCTTCGAGATGACGGCGGCGCCGCAATCGGCGAACTCCTCGGCCGACAGGCCCTGCTGCTTCAAGGAGAAGAAGCGCGCCCAGAGGTCGATCGTAGGCTCGACCCCCAGGTACCCCTCGCAGAGGGTGACGAAGCCATAGAGCTGGACGATGGCGCCGACGCCAAGATGATGCGGCTGGAGCCCGAACCCGTGCTCGAAGTGCGTGAGGAAGACCACGCGCTCCCGCCCCTTGGTCCGAGGCCTCTGCTCGCCGCGCGGCAGGCGGACCCCGACGTCCGTCTCCCGCGGCAGGCGCCGCGTCGCCCGGAGTTGGGTGATGTCCTCGGAGGTGACATTTGAACCCATCCAGGAGCCCGATGGCAGCGACATGATCAAAGGAAGAAGAAGGAAGATGGACGGCGAAGGAGTTCTGCTCGGAGCAGCGGGCGCCGCAGTGTGTCAATTGCAAAGAGCGGAGCGAGAGCAAAGGGACAGGAGGGCTCGAGCGAGAATAATGTCCGCCGCCCCCCTGTCCCCCGATTTATAACCCTCGGTTTGAACGTGGGGAAGTGGGGGAAGTGGGATCATCTGCACGCGCCCGTTCCACTACCCCGCAATAAGTGCGCACGTACACGCGCAGTAACTGCCCGGGGAAGAGCAACCAGCCCCCGGATGCCGCAATAAATCTGCGCGCTTGGGCCGAGGGCGTGCGGCGGCGGGCCCCAGCCCGTCGCCCAATCCCGTCACGCGCGTGGCCTGTTAGGCCCCTTCGACTTCCGGGCACCACGTGGCGCCTGCGCAAAGCCCGAGGGATTGCCCCAAGATTCGCCGGACTTCTTGGTTCCCGCCACGGCCGGGATGCCACGATCCGGTTTCCGAGAAAACCGGCACTGAGTGGGTGTTGCCGGACCCGGCGCTCGCAGAATCCACCTTGCTTAAGGAGGGAACTGCGAAGGCTCACTCATCCGAAGACGGCGGACTTTCACAGCTTCGGGGACTACTGTCGGGGGATGGACCCCGGGCAGGCAACGGAACCCGAATCCTGTTCGAAAAACAACGGGGTTGGCACTGCCCCTCAATACCGTCACGCGCTTGGCCGGGTCGAGCGACCCGGCCAAGCCCCGCAAGCCGGCCAGACTAGCCGACTCGGCCCCAACAACTAGCGCAAGACAGCCGAACCCGGCACGGCCAAAGCCTCCTCGACAAGCCAGCACCACCCGTGGCGTGCTACGCAATCCAGCCGCGGGTCAACTCCCGTCCCATCCAGGCCGTATGATGGGGACGAGACTTCAATCAACGATGACCGAGGCAACAGTGCCCCGCCCATGCCTCTGGTCAGCAGGAACGTGGCAACAGTGCCCCTCACCTACCCGCTAACTAGGGCCAGCGTGGCTACAGTGCCCCCGCCTTCATCGCTGACGACAGCAAGCGGCCACCTGACGGAGAGCATTGTACGCGACTCGACTCGGCTACGCCCTGACGATCGACAAGACGGCGCACAGTCCCCCTAGGCATGCGGGGCCCGCACCTAGGGGAACCCGGCGAACCACAAGCCCTCAGCGGGACCCAGCCCGGGTTCCCGGACACCGACAATACGGACCCACTGACTTGTAACATTACCATTGTACCCCCGGGGGGTTGGACTATAAAACCCCCCGGGAGCCCATGATCATGGGAGACGAGCGAGAGGGCAAACAGAAAACACATACGAGAGAAGAGCAAGTAAGCATAGGACTAGCCACAAAACAGCAACACCGGAGAGAAGGAGCAGCCCAAGCCTTGGCCAGCTTCCTTCCTCCTCCATACAGCTCCAGGAGCAACATTGTACTATCAATCATCCAACTACACTCGGCAGGACTAGGGGTATTATCTCTCCGGAGAGCCCCGAACCTGGGTATGTCCGGCGTCTCGTGCCCGCTCATGCCAACCCCGCCTCTGGAGTCCACCAGCGCCCTCGAGCCTCCTCCTCTCTTTAGCCATCCCTTGGCATCTGCCGTGCGCCCACCACGTCAAGTCTCCTGTGGAAGGTTTGGCAAGGGACTGCGGGAAGCAACTCTGGTGGCGCTTCTCCACCCCAGTGTAAAGCCGACAGGTGTTTGTTGAGTGTGTGCTTCTAGACGGTTAGAAACACCACAAGCTGAAGCACAAGCCCAAACAAACAGGGTCTTTTGAGTACCAACCAGTGCCTGAGCTGGCTAATTTCTACTCTTAAGTAACAACTAGATTTTTGTCTGTGTATACCAAGGTAATTAGAAAGCATTGTACTCGGACGGATTTGACATTTTAAAACTGACTAGTTGCTTCATCTGTGTATGCTAAAGCTTGGACTTGCTTTGATGATAAATTTAACATTACAGATAAGTCTGCTTGAAAGATCTGAACTTCAGCACAGAATTAAAGCATTCTGCAGTTCTCGCTCACCTGAGCATTGGCTAAAAAATCAACCTCCAAAAAGAGCTGAGCTCCAGAAAGCTCTTGGTAACCATCTTTCATGGAAGGACCGGTAAGTGCAATCTTTTAATTGATATTCAAGTCCAGTGTTTTAGTTAAATATGCAATTATGCATTTGGAATTTGAATGATATATAACATATTCGTTGAAAACATGCGTAAAGCAGGTTCATTTTTAACCTTTAGTTGTCTTTTGAATAGCAATACCAACTAGCTATTTGATTGAAAATTTGCTTGTTAATCTGATTGCCTGGTACAGTCTGATATATTTGGATCTGTAGATAAATTCGAGCGTACAGGGCTTAGTTTATCTTTAGTCAGGGGCGTTTCTGGGTATGCCTGGTAAGTACTTATCCATTTATTTCCCAGCCTTAAATTGAACCATCCCTGTTTTTATCTGAATCTCGCTGGTTTGGTAAACCCTTGTCCTATTCCCAACCATATATGGCCACTAGTAATAGACTTCCTGAACATTCTTAAGGGTGGATGTAAGATGCCTTTTTCTACGTATTGCTGTGATTAGGATTTACTTTAGCAATGGATCATATATCTACTTTACCCGGTAAAAGAACATATCTACTTTTTTCTGCATTCGTTTTTTGTTTGTAAAATCATCTTGATGTTTTAAGTTGCGTGCATTTTTCATGATTCAACTTTGTAAGTACTCCCTCCGTCCCATAATATAAGAGCAGTTTTACACTAGTGTAGTGTCAAAAATGCTCTTATATTATGGGACGGAGGGAGTAACTAATAAAGCAAGGTTTAGTGGTAGAAAAACAATACACTGTAATGAAATTGATAAAGTTTAGTTTTGAGTTTTCGACAATTCTTCCAATTTGCTGCTCGGGCCAGTGCCAATAGTCTCAATATGTAGGGTGGAAATGGATTGGATGCTGACTAGATGGTACTCTTCCCAGTTTCTTTTCCATATTTTCAAAACGAGTACAGATGCAAATACGGATGTTGTCGAACACGAGGACAGCTCGGGTGCTACTTGAATACAAATATCCTAATTTTTTTTGCGAGGTTAAATATCCTAAAACTTTGACGACACACTATAGGGCACTTGATATTGCTGTTGATTGATGACATATGATGAACAGTGGTTCCCTTGATCTCTTTGGTTGTTCAAGGCTTCCAGCGGCACAATATACCAGCTAACAAGTCTTAGAGCTAGGCAGCAAACTAGTTTGGCATTTTATCTGTAAAAGTGTGGGTCATAATTAAGCGCATGGTAGATTTTTGTCCAGCTCTTTAAGCATGCATCCTGATTCCTGAAGAGCAACACCATGACGTGATTGATTACTACTGTATGGTCATGTTATTACCGTGCGCGATGGAAGCTGAAAGGAGTAGGAGCGTGCCTGCGTGGAGAAGAAAGCAAAAGAGTCGCATGGAGGGCACTAGTGTGAAGAGGGCGACGTGCAAGTTGCTTGACAAGGGATGCGACTGAGGTGTCTGATGCCAGAGTTTTGGCACTAAACTTTGTTTATTGGGCTTTTCCTTGCTAAATGGGCTGAGATCTAAGGGGACAGCCGCACTGGATCAGGGAGCTGGATAGTTTTTACTCTGACACTGATACATTCGATTTTGAAAATTCGTATCCTCGTCTTTTTCCAATGCCACATCCGCATTTATATCTGGATATTAAGTCCCCATATTGTCAGGATCCAGATTTGATTCTGATTCGGATGCAGATATCTCATCCCGTAGTAGCCTTTTCTTGAATACGAACATCAGATAATTTGTATTATCTGGTGCTAGTTTCCACCCTTAACAATATGTTGCTCCGGTTCAGAGGGGGTGCTAGCCTCAATCCCCTGGCTGGTACATATATCTCTTTACTTTCTATGTTTATATTACCTTGTAGGCTTGTACCATGGCATATTATGTTGATTTGGGTATATTTGACTTTTTAAATCATATTTCTGTCGGTATAGTTTGCCCTTTTGGGTTTCTGTGCAAAAGTTATTGAAGCTTGATTCACTATAGTTGTTTTGTGAATGCAGCTATCCTCCCTTTTTCGATGACATTGCTGCCCGCTTGCTTCCAGTCATCCCGCTGATAATTTATAGGCTTATTGAGAATGATGCTACAGATATTGCGGACAGGGTTCTCGCATTTTATTCTACCTTTCTCGCTTTCCACCCACTGAGATTTACATTTGTGCGGGATATTCTTGCATACTTCTATGGTCATCTTCCAAGCAAGTTAATTGTCCGGATCCTCAACGTGCTGGGTGTTACCACCAAGGTAAACCCCTGTTTACTCTTTTCTGGAAACTCTTCTAGCTGTCCAGTTCTATTCATACTAATGGTGATCATTTTACAGACTCCTTTCTCGGAATCCTTTGCTCAATATTTAGGGTCTTCAAATTCTTCTATTTGCCCACCACCAGAATATTTTGCCAACCTTTTGCTAGGCCTTGTTAATAATGTCATACCTCCTTTGAGTAGCAAGTCCAAATCAAACCCAGCAGATGCTTCTGGCGGACGCACAAATTTCAGCAAGCCTCACGCATCTACGCAAGCTGGTGGAAATAGTAACGCTGATGCTCAGAGGGCATTTTATCAAAATCAGGATCCTGGGTCATACACACAGCTTGTTTTGGAAACAGCAGCTATTGAGATTCTCTCACTCTCTGTGCCAGCTTCTCAAATAGTGTCCTCTCTAGTTCAATTAATAGCTCATGTACAAGCAATGCTTATACAGTCTAATACTGGTCAAGGAATGTCTGGTGGTTTGGGCCAAAATTCTGGGCTGCCAACTTCTCCTTCAGGCGCCGGTGCCGAGTCTGCAGGTGCCAGCCGAGCAAACATTTCGGCAAGTGGAATCAGCGCTAACTTTGTTTCTAGAAGTGGCTACTCTTGTCAGCAGTTGTCTGTTTTGATGATTCAAGCATGTGGCTTCTTGCTGGCACAACTCCCACCAGAATTCCACATGCAACTTTACTCAGAAGCAGCTCGAATCATAAAAGATTGTCGTTGGCTTTCTGACAGTTCGAGACCTGTGAAAGAGCTTAACTCAGCTGTCGGTTATGCACTTCTGGACCCAACATGGGCTTCTCAAGACAGTACATCGACAGCCATAGGTACCGTAAGACATTTTTGTTTACTGTCTTTTTACCCCATTTCAGCCTAAACATTTGGGCCCATTCAGCTCAGTGTTAATTTAATACACTTATACCATTTTGTGCTCTAGTTATATGTTTGTTCTGCCTTGATTGCAGGTAACATTGTGGCCCTTCTACACTCATTTTTTAGCAATCTTCCTCAAGAGTGGCTGGAATCTTCGCATACTGTCATCAAACATCTCAAGCCAGTGACTTCAGTTGCCATGTTGAGAATTGCCTTCCGCATATTGGGCCCCTTATTGCCTCGTCTAGCCTTTGCTCGACCTCTATTCATGAAGGTATGCTTGGTTTTCCCTTTGTACTTCTAGTTACTAAGAGAATGTATAATCTCAATAATCAGAGCAAATTTACAGCTGTTTTGAACAAATTTCTACGATATATGTTACACCTGTAATCTCAATAATCAAAGCAAGATCATGTTCCAACATGGCTTCTATTCTGTCTTCTGTTTCAGAAACTTCACACTGAAAAAGCACTGCTAGCCTCTTTCCAATGTACTCCCTCCGGTCCATATTACTTGTCGCTGCTTTAACTAAAGCAGCGACAAGTAATATGGACCGGAGGGAGTAGTATTTTTTGGCTATTTAAAGACTGCAATCCTATAGGAATGTTTTCCATATATATGTTTGGAACAGGGAATGAGTTTCTAGGATTCTTACGGAATGACTCTCGAATAGTTCCTCTCGTGCATTCATATAGGCTCGCAGTCATATATCATTAGGCCCTACACTTGTCTGATTTGTTGTGTCTTTGACACAATTGAGCTGTAAGTGTGCCCTTGCTTTCTGAACGAAATAAATGAACGCATGTTATTGATTTTTCCCCACGACCGGATGTTTTCATCCATGGGAAGAGCTTCATGCAGGCCAAAAGTGGCCAGGACCCACAACATCCTCTCTTGCTATATTTGCTAGTTTTCATCATTTTCGCACTAACAGAAACACCATTTTTCTTTACTCCACCAGCCCCTGCTCTGCTGGCTTCACCGGTGGCCCGATACATTGTTGTATGAAGTACAGTTTATTTGTTGTTCTGTACTAATTTTCTCTTGTCCTCGGGATCTGCAGACACTGGCTTTGCTGTTCAGTGTGTTGGGGGATGTGTTTGGGAAGAACTCTCAGGCCTCACCTCATGTGCCTGCATCAGAAATTGGAGACATCATTGACTTCCTGTAAGATACTCCTAATCCTCGCTGAAAATTCTCGGGCATGGACTACATGTATTTTCCCATTTTGTGCTCAATCGTTAATTCGCTGTATAGCTTCTCATATGAGCTTATGTTCTCGTCGCGAAAACAGGCATCATGCCGTCATGTACGAAGGTCAAGGCGGCCCGGTTCAGAGTACCAGCAAACCTAAAGTGGAGATACTGACATTGTGCGGGAAAGTGGTGGACATGCTTAGGCCCGACGTGCAGCATCTCCTCTCCCACCTGAAGACCGAACCAACCTCGTCGATTTACGCGGCGACCCATCCAAAGCTAGCGCAACAACACCCATCCTAATCTACAACACAACATGGATGCTGTAAAATAGTGTACGCCTGAACTGCTGCGGCTCGGCTGATCTCGCTGTACAGGCCTGAGCGCCAAGCAGTTTTAACCAGTTAACTTGCTGCCAAACCGGAACCTGGAGTTTATCTCAACGGTTAGGGGCAGATTGTCCGCTGGATCTGTGTTGTAACCCCATATATATGTAGCAGTGGTGTAGATTGCGACGTTTATCATCTAAAAATGAACTTGTCTGTCTAAAGTCAAAACATATTTACTGTCAGCGCCATGCAAGCGCTTGTGCGTTTCGTTGGTCGCTTCATGGCTGCAACTCATTGGCTGGAGTTAGCGGCAGTCGGCGGTACCAAGTACTAGTGCCTCTTTTCCTCTGATGCTGCAGTGCAGGACACGGCTCGTTTGGTCGATGGTCACGGTCAGGGGTTACCCGTCGTGACACCGATCTGAGACGAGCAAGAAAGAGTGCATCGCGTGCTTGCAAGGTTTGTCACGGAGCAGGCGCCAAGGACGACGGACTGACCCTTGTCGCCGGTGGGCATCAGACGCTCGCTGGTGTGTACCCCGTGTCCTGAACCGTGGACATCGCATCACAGTGGATCGCTGCCTGCAAGACAGCTTCTCTCCGGTTGGGTTGGCCCGGAAAATTTCGGTTTTTCCCACGTTAACATAGCCCGCACTCCTGTGCAAACTACAGTCGTCGTTGTACTGCTGACTGCGAGCAAGTTCACCAGTGTCAGCTATGCCTCGTAAACATCAGCGGTCACTTCTCTAAATTTTCAACAGCATACCCCGGGTTCAAATCCCGATGTTCACGTGTTGGGCACGGTACAAAGTTTGTGTGAAAATCCACACGTTTCCGAGCAAAAATGCTAGAGCCTCCCACGGTTCATTCAGCCTCTTTCTTTCCCGATAGATAGATACTAGTACCGCCGCGGTGATTAGCAAGCAAGGTCCACGTAGTACGTGCCTGGTAATCCGTGGCCCGTCTTCTCCTGCTGCTAATCCGTGGTCGGGTGCACAGCCTAGTAGCAGAAAGAAACGCCATGCATATATGCATGCATGGTCCACCCGTGTGGGTGAGGGTGAGGCCGAGGCCGGTCCATCAGAGCGAGCAGAGGCCGGCTCACACGTACTGGGGCTCTGCCCGCCACGTGCGCGTGGCCCCTTTCCACTTCCGGCCGCACCTATTAATCCCCCGCTACGCGCCTCCGCTCCCACATTAAGGCCAAACTTCTTCCTCCTGGGACTGACCGATTCCCTCGAGACCCGAGCGAGCGCCTGCCCCCGCCGCCTCCCTTCGCTTCCCAGCTCGCTCGCTCACTGGTGCTCGCCCGGCTCGATCGACCGGCAGAGATGGGCAGGCAGCCGTGCTGCGAGAAGGTGGGCCTGAAGAAGGGCCCGTGGACGGCGGAGGAGGACCAGAAGCTCGTCGCCTTCCTCCTCTCCCACGGCCATTGCTGCTGGAGGCTCGTCCCCAAGCTCGCAGGTGAGATGAGAACACACACGCAAATGCATGGCAACCATCCGACCACCCGCAAAGCATTTGGAGTCTCAGTCGCATGCTTGCCATCGCAGGGCTGCTGAGGTGCGGGAAGAGCTGCCGCCTGCGATGGACCAACTACCTGCGCCCCGACCTCAAGCGGGGCCTCCTCTCCGACGACGAGGAGAAGCTCGTCATCGACCTCCACTCGCAGCTCGGCAACAGGTGCGTGTCCAGCTCGATTCCGGACATTTTTCTGCATGTTCGCGTCGTGAATTCTCTTCTTGTGCTGCGGCGCAGATGGTCCAAGATCGCGGCGCGGCTGCCGGGCAGGACGGACAACGAGATCAAGAACCATTGGAACACCCACATCAGGAAGAAGCTCAAGAAGATGGGCCTCGACCCCGTCACCCACCAGCCCGTCGCCGCCTCCCGCGCCGACCCCCTCGAGGACCTGCAGCAGGAGCACTGCGATGACAAGGCCTCGTCCCAGGAATCGGCCGGCTCCGGCACCGGCGCTGGCGCCGAGGAGGAGGCGCCGACGAGCGCCGAGCCGAAGCAGGGCGCCGCCTGCTCTGTCTCCACCGCGTCGGCCGTATCGCCGTCCCCCTGCTCCTCCTCCTCCGCCTCGGCCTCGGCCTCCGCCGCCACGCCCGGCGGCGCCGACGTGGACTGGCCGGACCCCCTCGACCTCTTCCAGGTCGACGCAATCATCGACATGGACTGGGCCAGCATCCTGTCCGGTAGCGGCGGCGGCGGCGACATTGGCGTCGATCTCTTCGACCAGTGCTCCGACGTTGGCTTCGATCAAGAGGTGTGGATGTGATCCTGACGATAGCGTTTGAGGGTTAGAGTAGATTGTGCCAGGAACACCTCACTTCTTTCCTTCTAGCTGTTTTCCTCTCACTCTCACTCTCACTCTCACTCTCTATGTGCTCTGATTTCTTTGGTATCTTGGGAGAGAATTTGTCCATGTTCATGCATGCATGCATGCATACTTGTTGATAACGAATGAGAAAAATGGCGAGCGTGGTTTGTGAAAATCCGTGAAACGAAGAAAGTGTCAAGAAGCAGTTCGCTGGATCATCGATCACGGTATCATCTTTGGTTCAACGCGCTCATGCACACACACAAAAGAACAAACATTCCCACCCATACCTCCCCTATAAACATATTCAATTCTGAAAGCGAAAAGCTAAGCCTTTCGTCAAAGAAAAATGTCTTGTTTTATGAACATGGCTGAATAGTATTTGTGCATGCACGCTCCAATGATGGACTGCGGCAGAGACTCCCTGGAACGAAAGCTCAGTACTTCCGGGACCAGTTTGGAAGTGCGAGGACTGCTTTAGCAATAGTAGTGGAGTACTTAAGTTGAAGATGTCTGTTGCTAATATAACCACACACTGATTAGTTTAATATAAGAAAGGCTCCACGCACAAAAGCATCCTTGTGTATATAATCCAAAAAGGAAAGAAAGATAATTCAAAAAACAGTACTCAAAGAAGGATCATTCACAACTTTTATGGTCGCAGCCTTGTAAACCTTCTCTTTGCCAGGTCTCGAGAAGCATCCTTCCAATCACCGGGAACATAATTCTTGTTGATTTGACCGTTAGGCTCTATTTGAGATTGAGTGTGCTTTTTCGCGAAGGGCGTGGCTAGGTATCAAGTCTCAGTCAAGTGATATAACATTCTTTAAGTAATAAAGCGTCCTTTATCGAAAAAGTGATATAACATTCAAGAAAGAAAAAAAAACTAAAAAATACATGGATTAATATAAAATCTTATTGATATAGCATTGACTGACACTTAACCAAGTCTCAGTCGACTAAGATTTAGCAAGACTGTTTTGTGAAATACCAAGGAGCACAAGAAAAGACCCCCAATAAAAGCAGGCCTTCTTTTGATGATTAGAAAAAACAATAAAAAACATGCCTTTAGATATACACTGTTTTGCTTGGTTCGTTTGCATCAACACCTAAATAATTACATACAATAAAACAGTCATGAACTGAATATTTTACTTTTATGTTACATTTGAGAACCCCTTAAATGTCTTCTCAAAGGATTGTCAAAATTCTGAGATAGTATATCTAATTAGACTTTTTTCCACTCTATTATACTTACATATAGATGCTTTCCAGTTACACAAGAAAAGGCGTTTCACAAACTAGAAGTACTTGTATCACAAATCAAGGCAAGGACAACTCAGTGGATTGTCACTTTTAGACCATGCTTGTGCACAATTGAATCTACGGTATTTTGAAATGCCCGGTGCCAAAGGTCCTGGGCGGGGGGAGGCGGCGGATCCCATCTGAGGCGGCGGGGGCGGCCCTTCTCATGAGATCCAACGGCGGCGGCTAGGACGGAGTATCCGGGTTGTGCGGCGGGGGCCCGAGCACCATCGCCGGCGGAGCGGCGGCCCTGCATGGACGGCGGCGGTGGCAGTGCCCCATCCGGCGAGGTGGGCTGTCCTGCTCGTGATGGTGACGACGGCTACTGCGGATCCAATGCCCCGTTTGGATCCGTCGCGGGGAGGCCTTTCGCCGACCGGCGGCGCGTGGAGGGACCGATGAGGAGATGCCGGATCTCCGCCGAAATACCGACGGCAACATACGTCTTCATGGCGAGGTTCCGCTCGGTTCCAGCCAGCCACGAGGTCGGGAAGACATGGCTTCCGATGAAAATCGTGCCAGACTGTGGTCTTGACGGACGATGGCGGCGTCTCAGACGTCGTTTCCTTCTGGAGGCATCTGATGAAACTATGTACCTAGGGTAGGGGCACGAACCCGTCCAAAGAGCCCTACCCAAGGACATCCCTAGAAGAAGTCACCTTTCAATCGACTTGAAGGTATCTCACTCGACGGGTCCAAGACACTCGACCAAGAAGCTACCACTTGACCATGAAGCTAGCCACTCGACCGCCAGGAGATCTGAAGTCACTCCGCAGGCAAACGGTCGGCTATTAAGTAGTCTTTATGGTCATTGTAGCACTCTATTAGGGGCGTTACCAGTAACGCCCAACCTTAAATGTACCTTAAACCCTGCATTACTGAGGGCAGGAGAGGGCCGGCGAACTCTATATAAGCCACCCCCCTCCTCAGTATGAAGGGTTCGGACCCCTGTTATTCACACGCCAGTAATCCAGTCGACCGCCTCCGGGCACCGAGACGTAGGGCTGTTACTTCCTCCGCGAAGGGCCTGAACTCGTACATCTTGGTGTGTTTACAACTTCCCAATAGCTGAGATCTAGCCTCTCCATACATACCCCCCTACATCACTGTCAGAATTAGAACCACGACAGTTGGCGCCCACCGTGGGCAGGAATCTTAGCGCTTGATTGGAGAAGTTGCGATTTTTCCGATCCCTTTGATCATGGATTCGTGCGGAGTTTTGGTGGAGGGCCGCGAGATCCGCCTCGGCGCGCTCACGTTCATCGCCGACGACTCCGCCTGGCTTCAGGAGGCGCCACTCGACATCGACGCGCTCCCCGTCCGCGGTGCGACGCATTTCCGCGCATGCGTTCGTGGCGTCCTCCTGCGGCAGCCGTCGACCCAGTATCGGTCGGCCCCCGTATCGTCTCCCCGCTCTGTCTCCCACCGGCGCAAGCGCTCCGGTCGGTCGAGACTTCAGAGGTGGGTGAGGCATGTCGCGGCTCGCCAGTCGGCCGCCCCGCAAGTCGCGGCAATTGAGCCCGACGAATCCCTCTACAGCCTGTTCGACTGGCTCCGTGGAGACCGCATTCGAGTGCGACAGCAGCGACCCAGCGGCTGAGATCCTGGCGGTCGATGGAATGCACAGTCTTCCCGGTTTCCCTCGCGCTGGTGGAGGCGCGGGTGGGGGCGACCCGTCGCATCCCCACGATGAGTATCTCTCCGAACCTCTCACGTCATTGCAGTGAGAGGAGCTTCGCCGCTGGAATATGGACGCACTCCGCACTCCTATCGTCGGAGAGTCCCCCGAGGCCCGGGCCTTGGAGGACGCGCGCTTGGCTAATTTGGCCGAGCGCACTCGACTGGAGAATCTTCAGCGAGCACTCGACGAGCAAGCGCGTCAGCAGGCTCCCGAGTCTAGTCGACGTCAGCTCTTCCCGCCGACGCAGGTATACCGAACCCCAGTTCAGAATTTGGCCGCCGCGGCCCGTATAGCAGAATCGATTCAGCCCTCCCAGTCGGAGGCTGGCAGGGGCTTGTTACAGATCAGAGCGTTGCTCCGGGCGGCGGGAAACCGGAATTCCACTGTTTCTCAGTCGCGGAACAGGATCCACAGTCGATCCGTTGCAACAGATACAGTCCAGTCGGCTCACAGCCCGAGATCGCCCCCGAGGCGTGAGGGACGTGGTGACCGGCATGATCAGTACAGGAGGAATGAGCAGTATGATCACCGGTTCGATCGTGATGATCGACGTCGAGTGCCAACCCCTCCCCCGAGGAGTGGGTCGTATCTGCCTCGACAGCAAGATGACAGACGCCCTCATAGTGTTGGGCAGAGGATTCCAGTCGACCCCAGGGACCCAGGCTTTGATGCGAGATCCATCCTCGTTCAAGGTTTGGTTGACAGGAACAGAGCTCATCGAGAAGGCCACAACAGAGATGCGCCTGCCAGCAGCGGAGTACATGCTTCAGGGCCAGAGTGTTTCAGTCGAGCCATCAGAGCTGCAGTGATTCCTCCCAATTTCAGGCTAGCGACTGGAATCAGCAAGTTCACCGGTGAATCTAAGCCTGACACTTGGCTCGAAGATTACCGAGTGGCTGTACAGATTGGCGGTGGCAATGATGAGGTGGCCATGAAGCATTTGTCTCTCATGTTAGAGGGCTCAGCCAGAGCGTGGCTAAATCAGTTGGCACCCAGCAACATTTACACTTGGGAGGACCTCTCCCGAGTGTTTATCACAACCTTTGAAGGAACATGCAAGCGACCTGCAGGCCTTACAGAGTTGCGGTCTTGCGTGCAGAAGCCAAATGAAACTTTGAGGGAATACATTCAGAGGTGGATCACACTGCATCACTCGGTTGAGAATGTGCCAGACCATCAAGCAGTTTGTGCCTTCAAGGAAGGCGTTAAATACAGAGAGTTGAATCTGAAGTTTGGTCGAACTGGAGAGATGTCTCTGAATCGGATGATGGAGATTGCCACCAAGTACGCTAATGGTGAAGACGAGGACCGACTCCGGAGTGGCAAGCACAAGGCAGTCGCCCAAGAAACCGGAGGAAACTCCAGTCGGAAACAGAAGCGGAAGGCCGAGCCAGCCGCTCCTGGGGAGGCCCTGGCCGTAGCCCAGGGAAACTTCAAGGGAAAACCCAAGGGCACCTGGAAGCCCAAGAAAGTCAAGGATCAGGATGGAAACGATGTTTTGGACCTGCCATGTCACATCCACACCAAGAAAGATGAGGAGAGTAATTTTATTTACCCAAAGCATACCACTCGACAGCGTCGGCTCCTGATCCAGCAGTTTCAGGGCAAACAGTCCAAAGATAAGGAAAAAGAGTCAGACAGAGTTGAGGACAAAGAAGACAGTGACGATGGATACCCCCAAATCAATTTCACCCTGATGATTTTTGCTGACGTCGAAAGCAAAAGTCGACTGAAAGTCATCAACCGTGAGGTGAATATGGTTGCTCCGGCAACACCCAGTTATCTGAAGTGGTCTCAGACTGCCATCACGTTCGACCAGTCTGATCACCCTACGCACATTGCCACCCCTGGGAGGCAAGCTTTGGTGGTCGATCCAATTGTCGAAGGCACTCGACTGACCAAAGTCCTGATGGATGGTGGCAGTGGCCTGAACATACTGTACGCCGAAACTTTGAAAGGAATGGGCATTCCGATGTCCAGACTAAGTACCAGTAACATGAGCTTCCACGGAGTCATTCCTGGCAAGAAAGCCGAATCACTCGGCCAGATTGCTCTTGATGTGGTTTTCGGCGATTCAAAGAATTACCGCAAGGAAAAGTTGACATTCGAGGTTGTGGACTTCCAAAGTGCTTATCATACCATTTTGGGCAGGCCAGCTTACACACGCTTCATGGCTCGACCATGTTACGTGTACCTCAAACTGAAGATGCCTGGCCCCAAAGGTGTAATCACTGTTACAGGCAACCGAAAGAAAGCAGAAGAGTGTTTTCAGAAAGGCTCAAAGATCGCTGATGCTCAGATGGCAGTGGTCGAGCTGCAAGAGTACCAAAAGACTGCCGATCCGAGTGAATTGCTACGAGCCAAGAAGCCTGCTTTAGAATCAGCTTTTCAGTCGTCTGGTGAAACAAAGCCAGTCCACATTCACCCGACCGACCCTGATGCTGCCCCGACTCACATCTCAACGACGCTCGACTCCAAATAGGAAGAAGCGCTCGTCCAGCTCCTCCGTGAGAACTGGGACATCTTCGCATGGAAGCCCTCTGACATGCCTGGAGTTCCCAGAGGGCTGGCTGAGCACTGTCTACGAGTCGACCCAAAATTCAAGCCTGTGAAGGAACATCTTCGACGGTCCGCCGTCCAGGAGAAGCAAGCCATTGGCGAGGAGGTAGCTCGGCTCTTAGAAGCAGAGTTCATCCGAGAGATTTACCACTCTGAGTGGCTCGCCAATGTCGTCATGGTCCCCAAGAAGGACAAGTCACTTCGCATGTGCATTGATTTCAAACATATCAATCGGGCCTGCCCGAAAGATCATTTTCCTCTCCCTCGCATCGACCAAATAGTCGACTCGACTGCGGGGTGCGAGAGATTGTCTTTTCTAGATGCCTATTCTGGGTACCATCAGATCCGTCTGTATGGACCCAACGAGATCAAAACAGCTTTCATCACTCCATTCGGATGCTTATGTTACGTCACCATGCCGTTCGGCCTCAAGAACGCCGGAGCCACGTTCATGAGAATGATTCAGAAGTGTCTACTCACTCAAATCAGTCGGAATGTGGAGGCATACATGGATGATATTGTGGTCAAGTCACGGAAAGGTTCCGACCTGCGGGCTGACCTTGCTAAAACCTTTGCCAACCTCAGGAGGTATGATATCAAGCTCAATCCGTCAAAGTGCACGTTCGGAGTTCCAGGTGGAAAGTTACTCGGTTTTCTCGTTTCCGAACGGGGGATCGATGCCAATCCTAAAAAAGTTGGCACCATACTCCGGATGAAGCGTCCTGTACGCGTGCACGATGTATAGAAACTTACAGGTTGCTTGGCCGCTCTAAGACGATTCATTTCTCGTCTCGGTGAAAAGGCGTTGCCTCTTTACCGACTGATGAAGAAGTCTGACAAGTTCGAGTGGACTCCAGAAGCTGACGCAGCGTTTGCAGAGCTCAAAGCTCTGCTCTCCACCCAGCCGGTGCTTGCTGCCCCAATCAGTAAAGAGCCTCTGCTGCTGTACATTGCGGCCACGGGACAAGTTGTCAGTACAGTACTCACGGTCGAGCGGGAAGAAGAAGGAAAGGCCTTCAGAGTTCAACGCCCAGTATATTATGTGTCTGAAGTTTTGACCCCTTCGAAGCAAAGATATCCCCATTACCAGAAGCTTGTATATGGGATCTACATGACCACGAAGAAGGTTGCACACTACTTCTCTGACCATTCCATTACAGTCATCAGCGACGCTCCACTGTCAGAGATCTTGCACAACAGAGGTGCAACTGGTCGAGTGGCTAAGTGGGCGATTGAACTCCTCCCCCTAGATATCAAGTTTGAAGCAAAGAAGGCTATCAAGTCCCAAGCAATTGCAGATTTCGTCGCCGAGTGGATTGAACAGCAGCTTCCGACTCAAGTTCACTCGGAGCACTGGACCATGTTCTTCGATGGATCTAAGATGCTGAATGGTTCCGGCGCTGGGGTAGTATTGGTCTCCCCCCGAGGAGATAAGCTCAGATATGTTCTCCAGATCCACTTCGATTCCTCCAATAATGAAGCAGAATATGAAGCACTCTTATATGGGTTGCGCATGGCCATTTCACTCGGCGTCCGGCGCCTCATGGTCTACGGCGACTCAGATTTGATGGTTAATCAGGTGATGAAGGAGTGGGACGTCAGAAGCCCAGCTATGACTGGCTACTGCAACACGGTAAGAAAGCTAGAAAAGAAATTCGAGGGGTTAGAGCTTCATCACATCCCCCGACTGAAAAATCAAGCAGCTGATGATCTGGCAAAGATAGGCTCCAAGAGAGAAGCCATTCCCAGCAATGTGTTTTTGGAGCACATCCGCTCGCCGTCAGTCCAGGAGGATCCTTTCACAGAAGAAGCCCCACAACCGAAAAGTGCCACAGATCCGACTGAAGTCGAAGTTCCTGCTGTGGTCGACCTAATCATGGAAGTCCTGGCAATCACTCCCGACTGGACGATACCGTACATCACGTATATCCTAAGGAAAGAACTCCCGGAGGACGAGGAAGAGGCTCGACAGGTCGTCCGCCGATCCAAGGCCTTCACAGTCATAAAGGGACAGTTGTATAGGGAAAGCACGACTGGAATCGGTTAGAAATGCATAACACCAGAAGAGGGTCAGATGATCCTTAATGATATCCACTCGGGGACCTGTGGTCACCATGCGTCCTCTCGGACCATTGTGGCTAAAGCATACCGAGCAGGATTTTACTGGCCAAGAGCAAATGAGATGGCAAAAGAGATAGTCGACAAGTGTGGAGGGTGCCAGTTCTACTCCAACATGTCACACAAGCCTGCATCAGCCCTGAAGACCATTCCACTCGTCTGGCCCTTTGCTGTCTGGGGACTAGATATGGTCGGCCCGCTCAGAACAGGCAGAAGTGGTTTCACTCATGTGCTTGTGGCAGTCGACAAGTTTACCAAATGGATTGAAGCTAAGCCTATCAAGAATCTTGATGCTTGCACTGCTATCAGTTTCGTCAAAGGGCTAACATTCAGATATGGAGTCCTGCATAGCATCATCACTGACAATGGGTCAAACTTCGATTCGGACAAGTTCAGAGCTTTTTGCGCCTCACAAGGCACTCGAGTCGACTACGCATCAGTCGCCCATCCCCAGTCGAATGGACAAGCTAAAAGAGCAAATGGTCTGATTCTCAAAGGATTGAAGCCTCGATTGATGTGTGATCTCAAGCACGCAGCAGGCGCTTGGGTCGACGAACTTCCGTCGGTTTTGTGGGGGCTGAGGACCACCCCGAACCGATCGACCGGAAGAACGCCATTTTTTCTGGTTTACGGAGCCGAAGCCGTCCTGCCGAGTGACCTACTTCACAACGCCCCCAGAGTCGAGCTTTATAACGAAGACGAAGCAGAGCAAGCCCGGCAAGACGCAGTCGACCTCCTAGAGGAGGAGAGGGAAATGGCTATGATCAGATCGACCATCTATCAGCAAGACTTGCGCCGATTCCATGCCAGAAATGTGAAGAGCCGAGCCTTCCAGGAAGGAGATTTGGTCCTCCGAGTGGATCAACAGAAACCACACAAACTTGCTCCTACTTGGGAAGGTCCCTTCATCGTCACCAGAGTCCTCCACAATGGAGCGTATCACCTCTACAATGTTGATCGTCAGATTGACGAGCCACGAGCTTGGAATGCGGAACTACTCCGCCCCTTTTACACTTGAGTTCTCCCTTGGACGGGATGTAATAAGAAAAATTTCTGCAGTTTATTTTTATCAAAGACAAGAGTGTTCCAATAATTGCTGTCACTTCTGTTTGCTTACGAAATCCCCCAGTGGGTGACTTAGCTGCGAATCCGTTTCGCCTAAGTTCGAAAAATCCTACCGAGTGGAGAGCCAGACTCCCACTCGGAGGCTTAGCTGCAGCCCAGCGCTCGCCTAAGTTTGAAAAAATCCTACCGAGTGGAGTGCAAACCTCCCACTCGGGGGCTTAGCTGCAGCCCAGTGCTTGCCTAAGTGTTCAAAAAATCCTACCGAGTGGAGAGCAAACCTCCCACTCGGAGGCTTAGCTGCAGTCCAGTACTCGCCTAAGTTCTCCCACTAAGAGACTTAGCTGCAGTCAGCACTCGCCTAAGTTTAAAAAAAAATCCTACCGAGTGGAGAGCGAACCTCCCACTCGGGGGCTTAGCCGCAGTCCAGCACTCGCCTAAGTTCTCCCACTAAGAGACTTAGCTGCAGTCAGACGCTCGCCTAAGTTTGAAAAAATCCTACCGAGTGGAGAGCAAACCTCCCACTCGGGGGCTTAGCCGCAGCCCAGTGCTTGCCTAAGTGTTCAAAAATCCTACCGAGTGGAGAGCAAACCTCCCACTCGGGGGCTTAGCCGCAGTCCAGTACTCGCCTAAGTTCTCCCACTAAGAGACTTAGCTGCAGTCAGCACTCGCCTAAGTTTGAAAAAAAATCCTACCGAGTGGAGAGCGAACCTCCCACTCGAGGGCTTAGCCGCAGTCCAGCACTCGCCTAAGTTCTCCCACTAAGAGACTTAGCTGCAGTCAGCACTCGCCTAAGTTTGAAAAAAAAATCCTACCGAGTGGAGAGTGAACCTCCCACTCGGGGGCTTAGCCGCAGTCCAGCACTCGCCTAAGTTCTCCCACTAAGAGACTTAGCTGCAGTCAGACACTCGCCTAAGTTTGAAAAAAATCCTACCGAGTGGAGAGCAAACGTCCCACTCGGGGGGCTTAGCTGCAGCCCAGCGCTCGCCTAAGTGTTTAAAAATCCTACCGAGTGGAGAGCAAACCTCCCACTCGGAGGCTTAGCTGCAGCCCAGTGCTCGCCTAAGTACAAGACACAACCCAATCCGCGAGTCGACTGCTACCTTCCCCTCTGGAGCTGCGCCGCAAATACTAGGTTATTCCGAGTGAAGATCGAGTTCCACTCGACGGATCATCCATGAAGATATTCAACGATGAATCCAATTCAGATAAGACCTAAAGGTCCCAGACCTCAGGCCAAAGCAATCGAGCCCTCAGCTTGACGGAGTTTAACGGTTACAAAATCCACTCGGCATTCCGAGGCAAATTTAAAGTGGAGCTCAAAAGTTTTTTACTCCTCAGGTGGAGGACTGGAAGGGGCGACGAACTCGTCCAAGTCGATCCCGTCTGCAATACGGGTGGCAGCAGCGATGAAAGTCTCCATGAAATCTTGAAAATTGTGCTTCCTGGTATTGGCAACTTGGATGGCGACCAGCTTCTCTTCTCGCGCCTCCTTGCAATGGACGCGGACCAGAGACAGAGCCACATCAGCGCCACACCGAGCAGAAGACTTCTTCCACTCCTGCACTCGGTCAGGGATTCCGTTAAGTCGAGTCATCAGAGACTCGAGATTGTTTTGGAGCGTAGCCTCTGGCCAAAGTGCCGGGTCGATCCGTGACATGGCAACCTTCAGTCGAGCCAAGTAGTCCACGATGCCGTCAATGCGAGATTCCAGTCGGAGCAGATTCATGGCAGCTTCATCTTTCACGGGAGAGTTGATTGGATCCAAACCTGTTTCGATCCGCCCAGTCTCCTCTTCAAATTCTGACAAAGCTCTGCATACACGATCCAAGGATAAGTCAATTTTCATAGACTGAGTTGACCCAAAAAAACCAGTCGGAACTGAATGTGCACCTTCAAGCTTGATGTACAACTTCTTGGCGAGGCTCCTCAAGTAGCTCTCCAGGTCGTCCCTCCTGCGAGCGATGCCTTCCATCTTCTCGTTCAGGGTGAGGTTCTCCTTCTTCCAACGTGAACACTCCCTGTTGGCCTCATTCAGAGCGATCTTCAGCTTGGTATTCTCTTCTTCTAAGTGGTCGACAGAAGCCAGCTTCTGTACGGCCAGAGCGGTCTTGTCATCAACCTCCTTACGGGCAGCAGCCAAGTCCTGATCCTTCTTCGCCAGAGCTTCGTTCAGTTTTTCTGCGAAGAAATGATGATCGAATCGGAAATAGCAAAAGGGTACTCAAGCCTAAAAACTAACCAGTCGACAAAGTCGTCTTACCTGCGGCGCCGTCTCTGACCTTCTGCAGCTCTGTTCTGGCCAGCTCCAGATCAAGGTTCAGTTGAATCTTCTGCTTCTCCAACTCAGTATAGCGAGCTACAAGTTCGCAGGATTTCTGTAAAAGCAAAATCAGTCGACAGACGTCCAAGATAAGTTGCTTCCGAGTAACTAAGAGACAATGACGACGTTTCTAAGACCACAGCCGAATCAAAAACATTCGACAGTAGTCTCGGGGACTACACCCAGTGGGTGCACTCAGCGTGCCCCCACTGGTTCGACCAAAAAAACAAAAAAAAACAAAGAGAAAGAGAGAAAAAGTCGACTGCCCGCAGTCGACCGGATACAGTTCCACTCGACCTGGCCCGACCAAACCGAGTGAAGAAATACAGCTACAGCAACACAATGTAAAGACTACAGTCGACTGCCAGCAGTCCACCGTAGTCTCGGGGACTACACCCAGTGGGTGCACTTAGCGTGCCCCCACTCGTCCAAGGATTGGCAGACACACCCAGTGGGTGTACAGATACAGATACAAAAGATCTTCGGAAAAGAGACTCTTCAAACAGCATATCATAACAGACCAAGTGTTGAGTCGACTGACCTGGACGTTGCTCTGAAGAGCCGAACTCGCGTCATAGGCTGCTTGGCTGGCCTCCCGAGCCATCTTCACTTGCTCCATCATGATCCCTGCCTGGCGTATAGCCTCCTTTGCAGCAGCCGCTTGGTCCTCAGGGATGGGGTACGCAGCAAAAAGCGAAGGTGGATCCGCAGTCGACGCCGAAGGCCGCACGCTCGTTAGAGGAATGGCGAAAGTCACAGAAGCCCGAGTGGTGTCACCACCATCCCGAGCCATGGCCTCAGACGCCGGAGTAGGTTGGGGGGGTCTTGTCAGCCGACGATCTCTTGTTCCTCCTCATTCTCAGCGGTCCGTTGTCGTCGTCATCCGGAAGGTCGATAACATGAGGAGGGGCTGCAAGAGAAACATTCAATCGACCAGAGTTGCAATAAATGATCAGTCGACTCAAAGCAGAACGTCAGTAATCGTACCAGGGTTGGAGGTAACAGCATCCTCCATCTCTTGGTCGTCGTCCTTGGGGGAGACCTCAGAAGTAGCAGCGCTGCAAATCTCGAAAGTCAGTCAGTTGGCTCAATGAATCGACCAAGGATCTGTCCATGGTCGACGAAGGAAAGCAAGTTTTATTATTACCCGGAAAGGGTAGGGACAGCTGTCTTCATCTTGGGCAGAGCCTTGGGCGGTTTGGACAGCGTCGTGCGTGGGTGCTTGGGAACCTTCCCAGTCGGCGTAGGAGAAGAGGTCCGAGGGCGTTTCGACGATTGCCCAACAGAAGCAGTCGCCTTGCCACGTTCCCGCGCTGGGTCGTGTGTGTGCTTGGACCGCCCCTCTGGGCGAGGGGGTTCGACCTCCTCCTCCTCCTCTTCGCTGGAGTCGACGTTGTCGTCTCCCTCTCCTTCACCGTCAGACTCCCACTCGCCTTGGTCGTCCCCACTCTCACCTCCGCTTGCCTCCCCTTCCTCAGTTGGCTCCTGAGCCCCGTTGGGCGTCGAGTACATCTCGGTGGTCGCCTGGAAAGCAATGGACAAGACGAGAGTCAATCGACCAACTCAAAGAAGACCAATGCAGAAAACAAGATTTCAGTCGGGAGCATAAAGACATATCTGGTCCACTTCATACGAGTTGTCGAGTGGAGTTACCCTCCTGGCTCCTCGGGGGTTGTCTTTGTTCCCCGTGATTCTCGACAGCCACCCCTCCAGCATCTCGTCGGTGACCTCCTCCGGGTGGATCCGAGTGGTGTCATCGAGACCCGAGTACAACCACATCGGGTGGTCACGGGCCTGGAGCGGTTGGATGCGCCTCTGGAGGAAGACCTCCAGCAGGTCCATACCAGTCACACCCTCACGGACAAGCTCGACCACTCGACCGGCCAACACTTTGACTTGGGCCCTTTCCTCCGGCGTCACTTTCAGAGAAGCGGGTTTTTCAGCTCGGTCGAGGGAGAAAGGAGGAAGACCAGTCGACTGTCCTGGGGTCGCCTGGTCCTGACAGTAGAACCAGGTCGCCTGCCAACCACAGACCGACTCCGGGAAAGTAATGGATGGAAAACAGCTCTTCCCCCTCGTCTGGATCGCCAAGCCCCCGCACAACTGGATCACCTGCGTCCTCTCGTCACTCGACTTGGCCTTCTTGACCGATTGAGAACGGCAGGTAAAGATGTGCTTGAAAAGTCCCCAATGGGGGCGGCAACCCAAGAAAGCCTCACACATGGAAATGAAAGCGGCAAGGTATACAATGGAGTTGGGAGTAAAGTGGTGGAGCTGCGCTCCGAAGAAGTTCAAGAAGCTCCGGAAAAAAGGATGGGGCGGCAGAGAAAACCCTCGGTCGATGTGGGTGGCTAGGAGCACGCACTCACCGTCGCGGGGTTGAGGTTCGATCTCTCCCCCCGGAAGACGCGCGGCTTCGTGGGGAATGACTCCCCCCTCGACCATGTCGTCGAGATCCTCTTGCCGGAGCACCGACGGCATCCAGTCGCCCTGGATCCAACCTTTGGGCAGAGCGGTCCTAGAGGAAGATCCGCCCCGAGCAGACCTCTTCCCTTTCCCCGCCGCCGCCTTCTTCGTGCGCTCCAGAGCAGTCGTCTTGCCCTTCACCATCGTCGCCGGCGAAATCTCGAACGGGCTTGCGGCGCTAGGGTGAGAACGGAGGTGGCGGAAGGACTTGCGAAGGGAGAGAGGAAGAAGAAAGCAGAAGGGAGCGCACTGTTTGGAAACCCCAAGCCGGCAACTTATAAGGGGCCGCTTCCGAGTGGCTGACTGGTAGGCCCAGGCTATCCAGTCAAATCCCGCAGCAGACGCGCGCGCAGTACGTGGCGAAAAAGGCGACGCGGGGATCGAGGAGCTTCCGCTTTATCGCTTCCGATTACTACGGCCGCTCCCGTCCCGAGCGCTTCCCAAAATTCGAATCCTGCGACATCCGCGGGCCACAGAACAACTTGTCAAAACAGGAGACCCCGATCGCGCCGGCGCTCAGTATGTCACAAGTAAAGAAATTCACTCGACGATAGGCCTGGAATGGATCAAGGCGACTGAAAGAGGTTGATAACGTCATCCGTGACGATTGGCCCAAAACGAGGCACTCGTGTAGCCCAAAGAACCAGTCGGGAAGATCCCCAACTCTTTCCCCACTCTAACCTTGATCCATTCGGGGGCTAATGATGAAACTATGTACCTAGGGTAGGGGCACGGACCCGTCCAAAGAGCCCTACCCAAGGACATCCCTAGAAGAAGTCACCTTTCAATCGACTTGAAGGTATCTCACTCGACGGGTCCAAGACACTCGACCAAGAAGCTACCACTCGACCATGAAGCTAGCCACTCGACCGCCAGGAGATCTGAAGTCACTCCGCAGGCAAGCGGTCGGCTATTAAGTAGTCTTTATGGTCATTGTAGCACTCTATTAGGGGCGTTACCAGTAACGCCCAACCTTAAATGTACCTTAAACCCTGCATTACTGAGGGCAGGAGAGGGCCGGCGAACTCTATCTAAGCCACCCCCCTCCTCAGTATGAAGGGTTCGGACCCCTGTTATTCACACGCCAGTAATCCAGTCGACCGCCTCTGGGCACCGAGACGTAGGGCTGTTACTTCCTCCGCGAAGGGCCTGAACTCGTACATCTTGGTGTGTTTACAACTTCCCAATAGCTGAGATCTAGCCTCTCCATACATACCCCCCTACATCACTGTCAGAGTTAGAACCACGACAGCATCGTCGTTGCAGGTCTCATCAACCTGATCGGGAAGTTCCGAGGGAAACCCTAGATCTGGGTCTACCGGATCGGACGATGACGGTGCTATCGGTATCGTTCTCCCTCACGGGGGCATCGTTTTGGAGCGAGTGCTGGTTGGAGGGGACAAGAGGAGGATCGGTGTTTCATCTGCTCCATTAATGACGGCGGATCTCGGCGGCGTGGCGCAGTGGAGACTCGACGCCTGATGAGCGGAGATGGACTCGCGCAGGAGGGTGACGCTGCCTGGCGTCATGGTGGCGTCAGCGGCAATTGGACCGGCCAAGGTTGATGTAGCAGTACAGCTCTGAAGATGAATTCGTGGCAGGTGGCTGCGGCAGCCTCATACCCGGCAGGGGTCCTGGTTGAGAAGCACGCCGGACTGGTGGGTGCCCATACCCGGCAGGCGTCCTGGGTGGGACCTCAAGTCTTTAGATGTTTAGGTTTGGCTGCGTGGTCTGTTTGGTATTAGGCCCAGACTTTCAGCGCCCCTACATCAACTGGATAGGGATAGCGACAATTGTTGCTTAGTTTGGTGGCTTTGGACTTATTGTTGTATGACTCTGTACGGTCTTGTGTCAATAATTAATAAAATGGTCGTATGCATCGTCCAGATGCAGAGGCCGGGGGTCGTCCTCCTTTTCTAAAATAAAAAAATTAAAAAATAAAAGACCCATTTCATATCTGGGATGGATTCCAAGTTCGGTCTTTGAAAGACTTGATTGGTTGGGAGATACTCCACTCTCGAGACAATATGCAGCTTTTCTTCACGCTGGGAAGAGGGGAAAAATGACATTGTGACACATCTCATGGGCACTGCTCCTTTAATTTGTCCTTCAAGGGAATTGTTGGGGCAGAATCTGCATGACCTTTTTACATGAGTAGGTCAAACACATTTAGTTGTGACAAGAAATATATTCAGTTGATATCTACATCAAAATAGGGGTTTCTCCATGAAGTCCTTGTATACTACTGGCACACATAGGTGCTTGTTCTCAATCATTAAATCTGGAAAACTAAAAGAATCAAAGGGGAGGGGTTATACTCACCGAGGATAATCTTTGCAACAAGCATTGGTCGAACAATGCAAAATGTTTCTTTTGTAATCAAAATAAATATATAGAACACTTACTTTTGTAAGTCCGACAAGTCATTTTGCATGGCAAGTCATTGTCACACAACATAGGCAATGTCCGGTTTACGCCCCCCTCCCCCCTCCTCCCCGGATGCGCTAGTATATTGTTGACATGTTTAGTTTGGAAGTGTGAGTACTATACTATACTTGGCAGTGGTAGTACTTAATTTGAAGAAGTCTCTTGCTAATATAACCAACCACTGATTAGATAGTAAAGGCCCCACTCAGAGAAGACTCATTTCGCTAGGATGGATCTAAGTTCGGCTTCAAAAGACTGGATTGGTTGGGAGATACTTCCTCCATTTCAAAAAAGAATGCGTAACAACAACATGAGTACCAAGGAGGCTGCGGCGAGGAATATTTTTACCAACATGGGTGGCAGCATGACCTTATGATTGGACCACCTATGCTTTAGGCGTCATACAGATTTCATCTTTGTATTTCGCCTACTTCTTTTATATTGGCTTGTCATGAGGACTTTGTTGGCTGTGTGCATCTTAGTCATGCAGAGGCCGGGTGTAATGCTTAAACCTTTTAAATAATAAAGCGCCATTTTTCAAAAAAAAAGAGAGTACCAAAGAGGTGTTAAGAGTGTTCTTACGGCTTTATGCATTGACTCATAAAGTTACTAGTCATAAATGCTCGTGTATGAATTGGTTTGCCATGGCTTGATTTCGTAATACAATTGTGATGTGAAAAAAAGATAAAGATCAAGACATGCTCTATTACAAAAAGATTAACCACTCCACTCTTAAGAGAATATGCATATATTTTAGCTTTAGAGGAGAAATATTGACATTGTGACACACATGATGAACACCACTCATCTAATTTGTCCTTAGGAGGAATTGTTGGGTAAAATCTTTCATTTTTCTTTTGCTTTTTATGTGTCAACAACAAAAATAGCATAATTGGAAAGAAATAAAACAATCAAATAAGGTGTTTGTGTGCAGGTACCCGATTTGTTTGGTGAAGCCTTCCTGACAATGGCACCATAAATTCTTATACTACTTATAATAGTGTTGGGATTCCTCGAGGAGTAAGGTGATGTAGTATAGTAGCAGATAGTATTTCCTTCAGTTAAAAACCAAGGCTTATCGAACCAATAGGAGACGGCACACAAACAACTTTAGCAGTACCTGCACGCACACACACAAACAAATTTTTGCACCCAACAAATACAAGGGCATCACTCCCCTTGTTCTTGACAGTTGCAAGTATCAAATATGATAGCAGTAGATATAATAAATAAAAATAAAAATAGAAGTAAAAGAAAACAACGAGGAATTATAAGATTTGTTTAAGTACAAAGGTGAATGGACCTGAGGCCATAGCGGTAACTAGAGACACCTCTCTCATAAATAGCATTGGTGGATAAACAAACTACTGTTGCACAACTGACAGAAAAGCGCATAGTTATGATAATCATCCATGACATAATTAATATATAGGCATTACGTCTGCGACAAGTAGACTGTAATCCAACTGCATCTACTACTATTACTTCACACTATCCAGCATGCATATCAAAATATTAAGTTCATGACAAACAGAGTAACACATTAAGCAAGATGACATAATCTAGACATAATAAGATCATGCAATATGTTCAACCCCCTCCCCCCGGGTGGGCCACAAGGCGCACCCTACACACCCCGGGGGCGCATCCCCCTGCCTTGTGGCTCCCTCGTGCATCATCTGGTCTCCTCCCAAAGCTTGCAGGGTCTCTTTATATTGAGAAAAAATCGTCAAAAAGTTTTGTCGTGTTTGGACTTCGTTTGGTATGAAGTTCTCGCAATACCAAAAACATGCAGAAAATAGGACTGGCACTGGGCAATGAGTTAATAGGTTTGTCCATAAAAATAAATATAAAATGGCATATAAAGTATACGAAAGTGGCAATATAATAGTATGAAACAATAAAAAAATAGATACGTTGAAGATGTATCACACGCCAGCCCGCACGTAGGAAGCAAAGCCGGACAGACAAACCACCCGCAACACGACACAGCTAAGCCAGGCGTGTGCGGGACGGGCCAGCCGCAGCTGGAGATACCATACTCCTAACCATTCAAATGCCGTTTTTTTGCGAGGCATTCAAATGCCGCCTTAGTAAGACACAACATCTTCATCTAGAAAAAAAAGTGAAAAAAAATGATAATACACTACATGAAGATAAAATAAAGTGAACCAATCTGTATTTGGATGGTTAGAGAAACAGTTGTATCCCCAGCCCACCAGAGTTCAAGTCCTGGTGCTCGCATTATTCCTGGATTTAGTTCAGGATTTTCTGCAATGCATAGGGATAGGATGTGTTGGAAATATGAGCAAATTACTACGAGATTTAATCCGAATGAACACAAGATAAATCATGACAGCAATAGCAGAGATTAAACTAATCATGCGAATTAGCATAGTAGATGAACAGATCACATCTAAGGCACATGCTAGAAACATGAATTCTACCACGATCTCGAACAAGAAGGATGGAATCACGTACGGTGCAGCGGGAGCAGCACCGCAGGCGTTTACGTTGTCGCCCATGTCGTCGAGGATGAGGTTGCCAAGGTCGGGGAAGAAGTCGTCGTTCGCGAAGTCGTCGCTGCCAGCAGTCGCGCGAGTGCACTCCCCAAAAACCTGATCGCCCCTCTCCCGTACATGATCACGAGAGGCGGGGTTCCGGAGGCCTGCTGTCCCTTCTCCCGGTGCACGCCGAAATGAGGGATGGAGAAGACTTTCTTGGCGGTGCAATGATCTGGAACGGTGGTGAGAAACCATACGAAGCGGTGGCGGCTAGGGTAGACATCTGCCTGACTATATAGTGCGGAACGGGTAGGTCGTGGGAGTAAACCCCACGTCCGAGTCATCACGATCCAAAAGAATCGGAAACGGTTCAGTAATTAACGTGTCCGTTAATTATTAATTAATGACTCATTAATTTTTTCCCGAGCAGCAAAAATATAGACAACGTGCATAGCTTTGTCCTCTGCTCAATTCCACAACCTGCGTCGCGTCATGACGAGGCGTGGCGAGGCGAGGCGAGCGAGGAGGAGGAGTGCGCGTGTAGGTCTCCTCTTCTCATGCTCATACAAGTGGTAGAAGAGCTCACCTTATAAAGAGGTGCAACTCTCTCTCAACTTTCGAGGTGGGACTAAACTTTTGTCTCACTCACTCCACTCACATGTGTGCATGAATGAGCCAAGAGAATTTCAGAATTTTAGTTGGGCTTTGGGCCAAAGGCCTACTAGCAAAATTCCAACAACCCCCCCCCCCCCACAAAGTCTCATTGGCACATCTCATCATTTAGTTCCAAAACATTGTTTATATACCGATGCTTAGTGGAGACTGTGAAGTTGAACTTCCACTTAGAGTTTTATGCTATACTAGATCACAACTTGAATAGTGGACTATGCCTTGCAATACAAGTTTTCCGCGAAACTAGTTTCATACAAATTCTTGATCGATATTGGGCTGCCGCAAGGCTTCCCCGTGGGTGGAGCGTATACATCATACTTCAGGACCTTTCATGAATTTATTAGAGAACACCCAATTCTCACAGACTGCGACGTTAACAGTCAAATTCATATAGATGTGTTCCTCAAGAGATGCTCTGCAGGACAACATCTCTGCTTACTCAAATAAGCCACTTGGAACACATTAAGATAAATATCAACCTTCCATGCAGATCAGGAGAGTATTGCATCTTCACGGAGTGGAATAATTAAAATAGGGATACTCTCCTCTCACCTGACCAACAGCTTGTCTCCCACTTCTACTTCACGGGATCTCCGATCACATAGAGTGGGTTACCACTATGGACAACTCATGCAGTGGGTCTCAAGCCCATCTCCATCGATGCATTATCTATCACATTACGTGATAGACCCTTTGTGAAGGGATCTGCCAAGTTTTTCGACATTTGGATATAATCCAACGTAATAACTCCGGAGTTCCTCAATTTTCTGACAGATTTTAGTTTCCTCTTCACATGTCTTGAGGACTTCATATTGTCCTTAAAACTGTTTATCTTGACGATCACAATTTGATTATCACAGTTCATCAGGATAGGGGGTATTGGTTTTTCAACCATAGATAAGTCCATCAAGAGCTCACGAAGCCACTCTGCTTCAACAGTGGCAGTGTCTAATGCTGTGAGTTCTGCTTCCATAGTTGACCTTGTTAAGATGGTCTGCTTGCAAGACTTCCAGGAAACAGCGCCACCACCAAGTGTAAAAACATAACCACTTGTGGTCTTAATCTCATCAGCATCAGATATCCAGTTTGAGTCACTATAACCCTCCAGTACCCTTGGATACCCGGTGTAGTGAATCCCATAGATCGCGGTGCCTTTCAAATAGCGCATAACTCTCTCAAGCGCATGCCAATGATCATCTCCCAGTTTTGACACAAACCAACTCAGCTTGCTCACAGCAAAAGAGATGTCAGGCCTTGTGGCACTCGCCAAATACATAAGCGAGCCAAGAATCTGAGAATACCTCAGTTGATCTCTAGCAATCCGTCAATTCTTTCGAAGCAACACACTAGCATCATATGGAGTTGGAGAAGGCGTGCAGTCGCTATACCCAAAACGACTCAAGATCTTTTCCACATAGTGAGATTGAAGTAGTGTGGTCCCACCATTCTCATCTCTCAACAGCTTGATGTTTAAGATAACATCAGCTACTCCTAAATCCTTCATATCAAAGCAGCGAGATAAGAAATCCTTAACCTCCTTGATTAAATCAAATATGGTTTCAAAGATCAGTATGTCGTCGACATACAGACAAAGAATAACTCCTTTGCCCCTACCATGGCGATAGTGCACACACTTGTCACCATTGTTTACTACAAAGCCGACAGCAGTTAATGTTTTTTCAAACTTCTCATGCCACTCCTTAGGAGCTTGTTTGAGGCCATATAAAGACTTTAATAACTTGCACACCTTTCCTTCCTGACCAGGTACTACAAAACCATCTGGCTGATCCATATAAATTTCCTCCTTTAACTCTCCATTGAGGAAAGCCGTCTTAACGTCCATTTGATGAACGAGAAGACCATGTGAGGCATCCAGTGATAGTAGCACTTGAATTATGGTCAGTCTAGCCACGGGTGAGTAAGTATCAAAGAAGTCTTCACCTTCTTTCTGGGCATAACCCTTAGCCATAAGCTGTGCCTTGTACTTTTCAATCGTACCATCAGGTCTAAGCCTCTTCTTAAACACCACTTACATCCTACAGGTTTGCACCCATAAGGACGATTAGTGATATCCCAGGTTTCATTAGCTAAGATGGAATCCATCTCGCTACGTACAACTTCCTTCCAGTAGTCAGCATCAGGAGATGCATAGGCTTCTGAAATAGTTCTGGGTGTGTCATCCACGAGGTACACAATGAAATCATCACCAAAGGACTTTGCAGTCCTCTGTCTCTTACTCCTCACAAGAGTTTCATTGTCACCCTCAACAGGATTCTCAACGTGTTCCATGATCCATCGCAATGGTGGGTTCAGGAATTACAGCGAATTCCTCACTAGATGGAGTAGGTATCTCCTGATTTGATGAACTCGACATATCCTTCATAGGAAATATGTCCTCAAAGAAAGTTGCATCATTCGATTCCATAATCGTACCAACATGCATGTCGGATACCTCAGATTAATAAAGTTGCATCATTCGACCCCAGAAGAACACAATCCACGGTTTTTGGTCCAAGCTTGCGCTTCTTGGGAATTGGTATATTGATTTTCGCCAAACAACCCCAAGTACGTAGGTAAGAGAGTTTTAATCTTTTCCTTTCCCATTCCTCAAATGGAGTCATGGTCTTATGCTTTGTGGGAACTCGGTTTAGGACATGGCACACAGTCATTAGTGCCTCCCCCCACCATTCCTTGGAAAGACCCGATGTGTCTAACATGGTGTTAACCATATCAATTAGAGTTCGGTTCTTTCTTTCGGCTACCCCATTTGACTGAGGTGAGTAGGGAGGCATCCTCTCATGGATTATACCATATTCCGCACAAAACAGATCAAATTCATTGGAAAAATACTCTCCTCCACGATCGGACCTAAGCCGTTTAATTTTTCAATCAAGTTGGTTCTCTGCCTCAACTTTATAGTTTTTGAAGAAATTTAAAGCCTCATCTTTTGATTTCAGAAGATACACATAACAATATCTAGTGGAGTCATCAATCAACGTCATGAAGTATCTCTTTCCACCTTTTTTCAACACGCCATTCATCTCATAAAGATCAGAATATATAAGCTCTAGTGACGCCAAGTCTCTTGCCTCTGCAGTTTTATGGGACTTGCGAGGTTGCTTAGCTTGCACACATACTTGGCACTTAGAGCCTTTGACAGTAGAGATTTTCAGAATTAAATTCATATTGGCTAGCCGCGTCATGCAACCAAAGTTAATGTGACAAAGCCGTGAATGCCAAATATCAAACTCATTATTGTGGCAAACATTATTAATAACTTTAGTGCAAATATCTGATAAAGACAGACGGAACAAGCCTCTGCTCTCATAGTCTTTTCCAACTAATTGTCCATATTCAGAAATTACAACTTTATTGGATCCGAAAACCAACTTAAAACCATCTCGACATAAACGGAAACCGCTAACGAGATTTTTATTAATGGACGACACATGATGAACGTTCTTCAAACGCACGGTCTTCCCCGAACTAAACTTCAGATCGACCGTACCCACACCTCGAACGATGGCATGTGACCCGTTCCCCATCAGCACGGGAGAAGTCCCTGTGACCTAGTAAGAAGAAAACATGGAGGCATCAGCACAAACATGTACATTGGCACCGATGTCAATTAACCAATTAGGAGATTGAAATACTGAAAGGATGGTAGGAAGAACACCGTACCCAGAATCTTTCATATCAGTATCACCGATGGCAACATTAGCGGACTTGCCGCTCTTCTCATGTTCGCGCTCCTCAAAGCGGTTAGGACACTTCGGAGCCCAATGATTAGGATCACCGCAGACATGGCAAAGTTCCTTCCCTTTCTTATGAGAATTCTTCTTGAAGTTGATAGAATGTGACGGCTTGTTCTTTGTATCAAACTTGCCTTTGCCCTGAGTTTTGTTCTTGTTATTTTTGAACTTGTTGGGATGGAAGTTCTTCTTCTGTACCATGTGGGCACTATAAGCTCCCTCAGCAACTCGAGCACGTGTATCCTTTGCTCTCATTCTCTTCGACATCAAGAGTACCAATGAGATCCACAACGGAAAACTCCTGTCTCTTGTGTTTCAGGGAAGTAGCAAAATTGTTCCACGAAGGTGGAAGCTTGACAATGATGCCTCCGACAACAAATTTGTTCGGCAACACACACTTGAAGTACTCAAGTTCTTTTGCGAGCGACTGTATCTCATGAGCCTGCTGTACAACAGAGCGCTCATCAGTCATCTTTTAGTCATAGAATTGCTCCATGACGTATAACTCGCTGTCGACGTCCGAGGCACCAAACTTGGCCTCGAGCGCAGCCCACATGTCCTTGCCGTTGTCAAACGACATATACGGATCCACAATGAAGTCATCAAGAATACTCAGAAGAGCGCCTTTAAAGAGAGTATCGATCTTCTCAAAAGCTTCCAGCTGTGCTGGATTAAGATCGCCCTCAGGCTTGCCCTTGGTGGCGTCATAGCAGCCCATGGTCTGAAATCAGTAGACTGCTCTCGTGCGCCACCTCTTATATTGCGCCCCCTTAAAGGCAGGCGGCTTCAGATGCGTAGCAAAACCACTCGGAGTAAATTGCGTATAATCAGGTTTTTGGATTGTTGAAAATATGAGCAAATTACTACGGGATTTAATTCGAACGAACACAAGATAAATCATGACAGCAATAGCAAAGATTAAACTAATATGCGAACTAGCATAGTAGATGAACAGATCACATCTAGGACACATACTAGAAATATGAATTCTACCACGATCTCGAATAGGAAGGATAGAATCACGTACGGTGCTGCGGGAGCAGCACCGCCGGTGTTGACGTTGTCGCCCATGTTGTCGAGGATGAGGTTGCCGAGGTCGGGGAAGAAGTCATCGTTCGCGAAGTCGTCGCTGCCAGCAGTCGCGTGAGTGCGCTTCCCAAAAACCTGATCGCCCCTCTCCCGTACATGATCACGAGAGGCGGGGTTCCGGAGGCCTGCTGTCCCTTCTCCCGGTGCACGCCGAAATGAGGGATGGAGAAGACTTGCTTGGCGGCGCAATGATCTGGAACGGTGGTGAGAAACCATACGAAGCGGTGGCGGCTAGGGTAGACGTCTGCCTGACTATATAGTGCGGACCGGGTAGGTCGTGGGAGTAAACCCCACGTCCGAGTCATCACGATCCAAAAAAATCGGAAACGGTTCAGTAATTATTGCGTTAATTATTAATTAATAACTCATTAATTTTTTTCCGAGCAACAAAAATATAGACAATGTGCATAGCTCTGTCCTCGGCTCAATCCCGCAACCCGCGTCGCGTCGCGGCGAGGCGAGGCGTGGTGAGGAGGACCGCGTGTGTAGGTCTCCTCTTCTCATGCTCATACAAGTGGTAGAAGAGCTCATCTTATAAAGATGTGCAACTCTCTCTCAACTTTCGGGGTGGGACTAAACTTTAGTCTCACTCACTCCACTCACATGTGTGCATGAATGGGCCAAGAGAATTTCAAAATTTTAGTCGGGCTTTGGGACAAAGGCCTACTAGCAAAATTCCAACAAGATGTGTGTGTGTTCATAGGGGTTAATGTGTGTGCGTATGTATGAGCGCTTGTGTTTGTACCGTGTTAAAAAAGATAGATAAAATAAGCATTTCCGTTATGTAAAATAACCTAGATGCACGGTTGCCCAGCCGATATATCGGCGTCAACCTTTTCCGATACCCAGCCGTCAGGCGGTAGGTGCCGGGTCACCGGCGCCGTGCAGAGCCCGGGGAGGGACACCACCATATGAGCGTATCAGCGTCCCGCCGGCTTGCTTGGATCACTTGGCACACACGCACGCGCGCCGGACCGACAGACATGCCCGGCGGGACGGCGATGTGCCGGAAGTGGTGGGCTTCGGGTAAAGCTGACGTGCCGCCGTTCCATCGGCGTCGGTCGGTCTCTCTCTTCTCTTGAGAAAGCTAGTAGCTTGCTAGCTGCCCCCACATCTGCTGATCGTTGCAGCAGTACTGCATGCACCCGCGTTACGCGAATGTTTTTTCCCGTCGGCGTCGTTCGTCACCATGACCTCAGCATGGCGTAATCGCCATGTCACTTCTTTGTGTCCATATTAATTTGCGTAGGAAGCTAGGCGCGTGTCAGTGAATGATCTACACATTCATTGTGATCACGAGATGTGATCAGGCCATTTATCCCTTTTCTATGTACATTTTCTTTTTCAGAATGATTTGATTCTTAGGGCCTGTTTGGTTCCAATAAGTCACCTGACTTATAAGTCAGGTGACTTAAAATCAGGAACTTATAAGTCACGCTTGTTTGGTTGTCATCTGACTTATAAGTCATCTGAGCACACTTTTTCACTTTGTTTTTTAATGTAAAGGTGATGGAACCCATGTAAAAGGGGTGACTTATAAGTTTTAAGTTGGGGTGGAGCAACTTATAACTTATAAGTTGGGTCCGTTTGGCAAAATAAGTCACTTTTTGCACTTTTCGACTTATAAGTTGGTGACTTATTTGGAACCAAACAAGGCCTTATTGTTGACTGGCATTCAGTTTGAAGCAATATATATACACACACACACACACACACATATACTAGCACATATGCCCGTGCGTTGCAACGAGAAAAATTAATGTTTTGTGCAAGTATAATGTCTCACAACACCGGATTCACTATGAAAAAAGAATGCTTCAACGCTCCTTCTACAAAATGAACATAAAAAATACTATGCAATTTAGCCGTGTTCATATTTTTTTTGTTGGGCATAATCTCCCACTGATTCCATCTAAGTATAATCCTTTCTTTAGTTACCGTGACGTCCTCACCCGTTTTAGACGGGAATCAAATCCTTCCTTCTCTAATTTAATATCCCCAACACATTGAAGCATACATAGCCTTCTTTTTAACTATCCTACCTTTTTACCTCAAGTCCTTCCTTTAATTAGCATCATCTATTTGAAAATTTTATTTATTAAGACCACAATCTTTCTTTTAATTAGTCCACCGGTTTACCCAAAGTCCTTTTTTAATTAGCCATATCCATTTAAATATTTTATTTAAACCCACAATCCTTTCTTTAATTAGCTCATTTGCTTAAACACGAGGACCGTCACTCATATATTTAGAGCGAGTTGGGATTTAGTAAATGTGAATGACCCATAGGTTGTTGCATCGAAGATCTAGACAGGAGGTCCTGTTTAAATTCCTATAATGTTAATTTTGACCTAATTATTTTTCACAGACTCTATGAAGCCCATAAAAGGCCCATCGAAATGAAAAGGACTGAACCAAACCAAGAATATCAAGTCCCTTTTTTAATTAGCCACATCCGTTTAAATACTTTATTTAAGTCCACAATCCTTTCTTTAATTAGCTCATTTGCTTAAACACGAGGACTGTCACTCATATATTTAGAGCGAGTTGGGATTTAGTAAATGTGAATGACCCATAGGTTGTTGCATCGAAGATCTAGATAGGAGGTCCTGTTTAAATTCCCATAATGTTAATTTTGACCTAATTATTTTTCACGGACTCTACGAAGCCCATAAAAGATCCATCGAAATGAAAAGGACTGAATCAAACCAAGAATATCTATTCTCTTTAATAGTTGGACTGAACCAAACCAAGAATACATATTCCCTTTAATAATAGGTATAGAGTATAGATATAGATTCCCTTTAATAGTTGGACTGAATCAAACCAAGAATACCTATTCCCTTTAATAATAGGTATATATATATATACACAGGGGCGGATCTGGGCCCCAGGCCCTCAGGGCCCACGCCCGGGGCGTGGCCTTTTTGTTTATTTATTACCTAGCTATATTTTTTAATGGGCCGGGGGTTTAGCCCAACACACAGCCAGGGCCCAGGCCAGCTTCTCCATCTTTGCACTCGCACACAGCCCAGGACCCAGGTCGCCCAGACCTAGCGACGCACACGCACGCCCGGAACTGCAGCGAGTTCCAGTGCGCAGCCGCCGACACATACGCACGCCCGGAACTCGCCCGCTCGCCGCCTCTCTGCCTCTCTCCGCACGCCAGCTCTGCTCCGGGATCCGGCCTCTCCTGCCCTTGTTTCCGCATGTCCGCCACGCTCAACTACAGTGCAGGGAGTCCCAAACTCAGGACTGGCCAGACCTGGACTGGCTGCAGGATTGGTAATGGATGTGGATGTGCATTGTGCTACTGCCTTGCTGCTGTTGTTAAATTTTTGTAGATTGAACATTTTTTTATCTGCTTACTATAATGTGTTTATTTGCTACTGCAGTACTGCTCAGGTTATTGTTGTTGCTGCTGTCAAACATCCAATTTCACTAAGTTTTTAACTTTGTACAATATTAGTTGTTTCATTTGATGTTTATGTCTTCTCATATGAAATTTTCTTGTTGATTTCTCTAAGGTGTTGCTCTTTTTCACCGTTATGGAAGACATTGATGAAGCAAGCCATTGATTTGATATTCTTTTTTACTGCATATACTCTAAGCATTGAGCTTAAATTCTAAATTTTTGGTGCAATTGGGCCATATTGGAGGTAGCTATAGCTTGATGGACATTATATATATAATGTGTGATGCCAACCAATCTGTGATTGGATGGTTAGAGGGATTGTGGTATCCTCAGCCCACTAGGGTTCAAATGCTTAAAAAAAGTATGTGATGTTGGGTGACGGGTAACCTTTTTCCAGACAGATGAAATCATGGAATGCATTTTTTGTATTATTCATGTAAGTACATCGCAAATAATGTGCGACGTGAGGAGATGAGGCCGAGAGCCCCATGTCCATGTTTATGTACCACCGCCTCCACCCTGCTTTTCTTTTCTTGAACAGGACAATGCACCTGCCAACACGCTCAGCTTGGCGCGGAGGCGAGACACGTGTCACGCCGAGGGCCTCAGCTTGGCCCCCGGTGGAGCCTGATGGCAACACATGACACACCCGCACTACTACACTTTTGAGCAAACTCATCGATCAGCATATAGATAGATGTGCATCTTCAGGCTAACTGGCCAATAGGAGCTCGACAATTCAAGCAATATTGCATGCCCCTCTAAACTTGGCGCCACTAATTAGATATACACACACACACACACATACTCCTTGTCCTTGGAGATATACATTTGCATGTCGTCGATGTCGATGATCTGTAAAGAAAAGCAGCAGGCCACATCATTCACATCTCGAGCGCTCTGCAAAGGATAGCACGATGCGGCCAGCCGGAGAGAATGTGGATGATGTTGATCGATCGACAACCTATGATGCTCGAAAATACGCCACACATGCACGCATCGATAGCCGTGGCGAGCGCGATCATGGCGTGTGTCAGGCGGGCTGCCGGCGACGAGCGGCCGGCATGGCACCAGGTGGCTGGCGGCGGCCGAAGCGGCGGTCCTCCACCGCGCGCGCTCTCTCTCTCCCATGGCCCCGGGGGGGCTCACGCGCACACTGTCACTGCACAGCGCAGGCGGAAAAGGGCCGATCGCTGGCCGGCCTTTCTCTACGGGCATGCAAAAATAAAGCGCCGCGGCGGGCATGTGTCAAACGCTGCAATGATGCGACAACGAGCTCGGATCTAATCGTGGCCGGGATCCTGGGCCACGCCGCATCGCAATTCACAGGCCTCTCTGCCCTTTTCCCTTTTGTTTCTTTCTACTACTGTTTCTGCTACTACTAGCAAGCAAGATGATGCATCCATGGAGAAGCTGGGTTGTATTGGTAGAAGAAAGTGAGAGTGCGAGGTTTTGGGTGGAACCGTGCGCTGTGGTTGCCTGCGCCCAAAGGTGGCTGCCGTCTTTCATGGGGCGGTGCTCGCTCATCCTTAATTTTGCCGTGCCAGTCCGACCGGTGTCCTCCGTCCCACCCAACGACTCCTCCCCTAGCTTAGATAGTGTTAACTAATCACCGGTATGATTAAAGTGCACACAAGTGACCACCGACGAGTTCAGTCAACTGCATAACTTGCCACATCCTTCCTCCTTTTACCTTTCATTCGCATATTAGTTTTACCTTGAGTTAAGCTTTTCAAAACTTGGCTAAATTTATGTTCTTGAAACAAACTTTTGCCAAGCTTTACATATAAAGCTCAAACGGCCGGACAACTACAAAGTAATGAAAAAAAAAAACCTCATAGAAGCTGGTGTTTTTTCCTATAAACTGGACCAGACTTCAGTAAGATTGACTAGGTATAAGTTGAAAAATCACGGCTGATAATACTGAATAAATGTAATAACATATTTCATGTTGAATATAATGGTATTGATTTGGTATTGTGCAAGCTGATATTGTCCAATAAACTTGACAAAAACTTCAAGAAGTTTGATTTAAGACAAGTCCAATATAATACTATGGAAAGTAAAAAAGAAACGAAGGAAATATCCAGGCCAAATAAAGAGGAGAAGGGAATACAAAATTACTGACATACTAGTAGTAGTAATTTCGACCAAACAACATCACTTGTATGTGCACGTTGTTAGAACATCTACATCTGGGCGCCTCAAACCTCCATAATATGCCCGAGCAGAGGGATTGATCACTAACTTTTTTTTTTGAAAAGGGGAACATCCCGGCCTCTGCATCAGAATGATGCATACGGCCACGATTGATCACTAACTGGTAAAAAAAAGGATCCAAACGGGTGTTGGGGAACGTTGCATGAAAAACAAAAACAAAATCTACGCACATGCAAGATCTATCCATGGAGATGCATAGCAACAAGAGGGGAGAGTATGTCTACGTACCCTCGTAGACCGTAAAACAGAAGCGTTTAACAACGCGGTTGATGTAGTCGAACACCTTCGCGATCCAACCGATCAAGTACCGAACGTACGGCACCTCTGCGTTCAGCACACGCTCAGCTCGATGACGTTCTCGCCTTCTTGATCCAGCAAGACGGGCGAAGTAGTAGCTGAGTTCCGGCAGCACGACGGCGTGGTGACGGTGATGGTGAACTTGTTTCCACAGGGCTTCGCCATGCACTTCGAAAAAACTGGGCGGAGGACTAAACTGTGGAGAAGGGCGCCACACACGGCTAAGAGATTGTCGTGGGTTGGTGTGGCGCCCGGGAGGCAGTTAGGAGGCGCCCCAAGGGTGGCCGGCCGCCCCCCTTGGGCTCCTGCCCTCTAGCGCCCTCCCCCTTCCTTGTTTGCCTGAGGGGGGGGGGGGGCAGGAGGGGGTGCCCCCCCTTTCCTTCCTCTTAGGTGGAGGGAAGGAAAGAGGGGCTAGCCCTCCCTCCTTTCCATCCATAGGGCCGACGGCCAAGGGAGGGGCGCGCCAGCCCATTGTGGGCTGGTGTGTCCCCCCCTCTTGGCCCATAAGACCCATTAACCTTCTGGGGCTTCTCGGAACCCCTTCCGGTGATCCGATGACTACCCGACACACTCCGAAACCTTTTCGGTGACCAAATAGCATCGTCCTATATATCAATCTTTACCTCCGGACCATTCTGAAGCTCCTCGTCATGTCCGTGATCTCATCCGGGGCTCCGAACAACATTCGTTCACCAAATCACATAACTAATATAATACTATATCGTCAACGAACGTTAAGGATGCGGACCCTACGGGTTCAGGAATGATGTAGACATGACCGAGACGCCTCTTCGGTCAATAACCAATAGCGGAACCTGGATGCCCATATTGGTTCCTACATATTCTAAGAAGATCTTTATCGGTCGTACGTTTATGACAACATATGTAATTCCCCTTGTCCGTCGGTATGTTAGTTGCCCGAGATTCGATCGTCGGTATCTCCATACCTAGTTCAATCTCATTACTGACAAGTCTCTTTACTCGTTTCGGAATACATCATCTCGTAACTAACTCCTTAGTCACTTTGCTTGCATGCTTCTTGTGATGTTGTATTACCAAGAGGGCCCAGAGATACCTCTCCGATATACGGAGTGACAAATCCCAATCTTGATTCATGCCAACTCAATAGACACGTTCGGATATACCTGTAGAGCATCTTTATGATCATCCAGTTACGTTGTGACATTTGATAGCACACAAGGTATTCCTCCGGTATCCGGGAGTTGCATGATCTCATGGTCAAAGGAATATGTATTTGACATTAAGAAAGCGATAGCAATAAACTGAACGATCAGATGCTGAGCTAACGGATGGGTCTTGTCCATCACATCGTTCTCCTAATGATGGAACCCCGTTATCAAGTGACAACACATGCCCATGGTTAGGAAACCTTAACCATCTTTGATCAACGAGCTAGTCTAGTAGAGGCTCACTAGGGACACGGTATTTGTTTATGTATCCACACATGTTTTTAAGTTTCCAATCAATACAATTCTAGTATGAATAATAAACCTTTATCATGAATAAGGAAATATAATAATAACAACTTTATTATTGCCTCTAGGGCATCTTTCCATCAACAGGCTCCTCATACTGGCCCTAAATGCCTGGGCTGACCAACACCCCTCATATCCAGTTCAAATCTAGGGTGGATATAGGTACACCTCGGCGCGGCTGCCACTTCAGACCAGACGGTCCGACCCTACCCCCAATTGCACCAAATCCTCTCCCCCACCTAGCCGATTCGACCTATTCCTCTCCTCTCTTCTCCTTCCTCCGCGCCGACCCTCCCCTAGCTCCGCCGCCGTACTGAGCCCTCGATGCCGCCAGCACCGCCACAACATTCCTCCCATCCATTCTCGTCACCACGAACATTGTCACCGCCCGGATGCCACCGCGGTACGTTCGGCAAACCCCGGACTACACCTTGCCCTCTAAGTGTTTGACACATTGTCCGACAAGTTTTTGGTGATTGTTTCATAGGCAAAATGATGAATTCCAATGGTTCGTCTGGTGAGAAGTATGGACAAACAAAGCTTGGTGAAATGATTCAAAATGAGTTCTTCGGTTCGTCGGGCGAAGAGCATGAACAAACAAATCTTGATGAAATGATGCAAAATGAGTTCTTCGATTCGTCGGATTCGGACGAAGAAGCCGAAATGATCATGAGCATGTGTATCCAATAGGAAATGGACCGAGAGGTGGATCACATTCTCAAATTCAAGGGCTCGATCAAAGGAAGATGAATTCTGAACTGGGATAGGGTCTCTGGAGCACGGCTACTCTACAATGACTGCTTTACTCCCAACCCAACATTCACTAATGACCCATGGTTTCATCGACGGTTTTGTATGCGCAGACCATTGTTCTTTTGCGTTGTGGAAGGAGTGGAGGCACACGATCCCTACTTCAAGATCACCGGGGAGTTGTGGACAACTATCATTCTCTGCTAAGCAGAAATGCACAATTGCTTTGAGGATGCTTGCACATGGTGTCGTCGCCGATGTAGTTGGTGCAATGGTCTGGAAGAGGGATATCACATGCCTAAAGACCACTGCCAAGTTTGTCCGTGTCGTAGTGTAGGTGTTTGAACCAGATTACCTAAGAGAACCAAATATGTAGGATACATAATAGTTGCTGGCTATTGTAGAGGCAAAAGGTTTCCCAGGTATACTCGGTTCAATTGATTGCATGCATTGGCAATAGAAGAACTGCCCCAAAATTTTGCACATATGCGGACCCACAATAAAACCAAAAAGGAAATGTTTGAATTGTGCACTTCAAATAAATTTTATGTTCGAACTATGTGTTTTTGCAACCAACAAATGTTATTTACATGCGACATTCATACGTATCATGGACGTGCATGAATTTGTGAGATCGGATTTGAGGTGTGTGGTGGGCGGCCAAGACATATGAGGGGCTATCCGACGCTATCTGCGGGTTTGCCCGGACACGTCCGTGGACGTATAGGGTACGAATTTGCAAGTCTAGTTTTAGATGCTCTTACTCCAATAAAAGATGCTGGAGTACCCGCCTCTGTGGGTGTCTCGTGGCCAAAGAGTCCCTCTGAGTCGTTTGTTTTCGGGTGGCTTGCTGCGGAAGCCTCACGGGGCGGCTCGATGCCGTTCGATCTACCCGGATGGCACGCCCCCGGCCAACCTGGCTGGCAATCCATGACAGGTGGACCATGCGGGCGCACTCGGGCCACTGTTATTGGACAACATCGAGAGCTCCCTCAATGTCCCTATCGCGTGCTGTCCCGTGCACGACAGGAAAGCGAGACCCACCTGTTGGTGGCCTCTGGTGTTGGGGAACGCAATATTTCAAAAAATTTACCTACGATCATGCAAGATCTATCTAGGAGATGCATAGCAACGGGAGGGGAGAGTGTGTCTACGTACCCTCGTAGACTGAAAGCGGAAACGTTTAGTAACGCGGTTGATGTAGTCGAACGTCTTCATGATCCAACCGATCCAAGTACCGAACGTACAACACCTCCGCGATCATCACACGTTCAGCTCGGTGACGTCCCTTGAACTCTTGATCCAGTTGAGGCCGAGGGAGAGTTCCGTCAGCACGACGGCGTGGTGACGGTGATGATGAAGTTTACCGGCGCAGGGCTTCGCCTAAGCACTACGACGATATGACCGAGGTGTGTAACTGTGGAGGGGGGTACCGCACACGGCTAAGAGAAACTTTTGTGTGTATTTGGGGTTCCCCCCTCCCATGTATATAAAGGGGGGAGGAGAGGTGGCCGGCCATAGGAGGGGGCGCGCCATGGGGGAAGTCCCACTTGGACTCCCGGTCCAAGTAGGATTTGGCCCCCCCCGAACCATTCTGGTGTCTGAATTTAGCCTTCCAATATATGAATCTTTATTTCTCGACCATTTCGAGACTCCTCATCATGTCCGTGATCTTATCCGGGACTCCGAAAAAACTCTGGTTCATCAAAACACGAAACTCATAATACAAATCGTCATCGAACGTTAAGCGTGCAAACCCTACGGGTTCGAGAACTATGTAGACATGACCGAGACACATCTCCGGTCGATAACCAATAGCGGAACCTGGATGCTCATATTGGCTCCTACATATTCTACGAAGATCTTTATCGGTCAAACCGCATAACAACATACGTTGTTCCCTTTTGTCATCGGTATGTTACTTGCCCGAGATTCGATCGTCGGTATCATCATACCTAGTTCAATCTTGTCATCGGCAAGTATCTTTACTCGTTTCGTAATACACCATCTCACAACTAACTCATTAGTCACATTGCTTGCAAGGCTTAGGTGATGTGCATTACCGAGAGGGCCCAGAGATACCTCTCCGATACACGGAGTGACAAATCCTAATCTCGATCTATGCCAACTCAACAAACACCATCGGAGACACCTGTAGAGCATCTTTATAATCACCCAGTTACGTTGTGACGTTTGATAGCACACAAGGTGTTCCTCCGGTATTCGGGAGTTGCATAATCTCATAGTCCGAGGAACATGTATAAGTCATGAAGAAAGCAATAGCATAAAAACTAAACGGTCATTATGCTAAGCTAACGGATGGGTCTTGTCCATCCATCATTCTCTAATTATGTGATCCTGTTCATCAAATTACAACACATGCCTATGGCTAGGAAACTTAACCATCTTTGATTAACGAGCTAGTCAAGTAGAGGCATACTAGGGACACTCTGTTTGTCTATGTATTCACACATGTACTAAGTTTCCGGTTAATACAATTCTAGCATGCATAATAAACATTTATCATGATATAAGGAAATATAAATAACAACTTTATTATTGCCTCTAGGGCATATTTCCTTTAGTCTCCCACTTGCACTAGAGTCAATAATGTAGATTACATAGTGATGATGCAAACACCCATGGAGTCTTGGTGCTGATCATGTTTTGCTCGCCTACAACATTCAGATTCGTATGTATCTTGCAAATCTCTATGTCTCCCTCCTTGACTTGATCGCGGATGGAATTGAAGCTTCTCTTGATGTGCTTGGTTCTCTTGTGAAATTTGGATTCCTTTGCCAAGGCAATTGCACCAGTATTGTCACAAAAGATTTTCATTGGAACCGATGCACTAGGTATTACACCTAGATCGGATATGAACTCCTTCATCCAGACTCCTTCATTTGCTGCTTCCGAAGCAGCTGTGTATTCCGCTTCACACGTAGATCCCGCCACGACACTCTGCTTAGAGCTACGCCAACTGACAGCTCCACCATTCAATAAAAATACGTATCCGGTTTGTGACTTAGAGTCATCCGGATCAGTGTCAAAACTTGCATCGACGTAACTGTTTACGACGAGCTCTTTGTCACCTCCATAAACGAGAAACATATCCTTAGTCCTTTTCAGGTATTTTAGGATGTTCTTGACCACTGTCCAGTGATCCACTCCTGGATTACTTTGGTACCTGCCTGCTAAACTAATAGCAAGATACACATCAGGTCTGGTACAAAACATTGCATACATGATATAACCTATGGCTGAGGCATAGGGAATGACTTTCATTTTCTCTCTATCTTCTGCAGTGGTCGGGCATTGAGTCTGACTCAACTTTACACCTTGCAACACAGGCAAGAACCCTTTCTTTGACTGATCCATTTTGAACTTCTTAAAATCTTTATCAAGGTATGTGCTTTGTGAAATTCCAATTAAGCGTCTTGATCTATCTCTATAGATCCTGATGCCTAATATATAAGCAGCTTCACCGAGGTCTTTCATTGAAAAATTCTTATTCAAGTATCCTTTTATGCTATTCAGAAATTCAGTATCATTTTCGATCAATAATATGTCATCCACATATAATATCAGAAATGCTACAGATCTCCCACTCACTTTCTTGTAAATACAGGCTTCTCCAAAAGTCTGTATAAAACCATATGCTTTGATCACACTATTAAAGCCTATATTCCAACTCCGAGAGGCTTGCACCCGTCCATAAATGGATCGCTGGAGCTTGCACACTTTGTTAGCACCTTTTGGATCGACAAAAACTTTTTGTTGCATATACAACTCTTCTCTAAGATATCCATTAAGGAATGCAGTTTTGACATCCATTTGCCAAATTTCATAATCATAAAATGCGGCAATTGCTAACATGATTCGGACAGACTTAAGCATCGCTACAGGTGAGAAGGTCTCATCGTAGTCAACTCCTTGAACTTGTCGAAAAACTTTTGCAACATTCGAGCTTTGTAGACAGTAACATTACCGTCAGCGTCAGTATTCTTCTTGAAGATCCATTATTCTCTATTGCTTGCCGATCATCGGGCAAGTCAACCAAAATCCACACTTTGTTCTCATTAATGGATCCCAACTCAGATTTCATGGCTTCAAGCCATTTCGTGGAATCTGGGCTCATCATCGCTTCCTCATAGTTCATAGGTTCGTCATGGTCAAGTAACATGACCTCTAGAACAGGATTACCGTACCACTCTGGTGCGGATCTTACTCTGCTTGGCCTACGAGTTCGGTAGTAACTTGATCAGAAGTTTCATGATAATCATCATTAGCTTCCTCACTAATTGGTGTAGGAATCACTGGAACTGATTTCTGTGATGAACTACTTTCCAATAAGGGAAAAGGTACAGTTACCTCATCAAGTCCTACTTTCCTCCCACTCACTTCTTTCGAGAGAAGCTCCTTCTCTAGAAAGGATCCATTCTTAGCAACGAATATCTTGCCTTCGGATCTGTGATAGAAGGTCTACCCAACAGTCACCTTTGGGTATCCTATGAAGACACATTTCTTCGATTTGGGTTCGAGCTTATCAGGTTGAAGCTTTTTCACATAAGCATCGCAACCCCAAACTTTAAGAAACGACAACTTGGGTTTCTTGCCAAACCACAGTCATATGGTGTCATCTCAACAGATTTCGATGGTGCCCTATTTAACGTGAATGCAGCCGTCTCTAAAGCATAACCCCAAAACGATAGCGGTAAATCAGTAAGAGACATCATAGATTGCACCATATCTAATAAAGTGCGGTTACGATGTTCGGACACACCATTACGCTGTGGTGTTCCAGGTGACGTGAGTTGCGAAGCTATTCCACATTGTTTCAAATGAAGACCAAACTCATAACTCAAATGTTCACCTCCACGATCAGATCGTAGAAACTTTATTTTCTTGTTACGATGATTTTCCACTTCACTCTGAAATTCTTTGAACTTTTAAAATGTTTCAGACTTATGTTTCATTAAGTAGATATACCCATATCTGCTCAAATCATCTGTGAAGGTTAGAAAATAACGATACCCGCCGCGAGCATCAACACTCATAGGACCACATACATCAGTATGTATTATTTCCAATAAGTCTGTTGCTCGCTCCATTGTTCCGGAGAACGGAGTTTTAGTCATCTTGCCCATGAGGCATGGTTCGCAAGCATCAAGTGATGCATAATCAAGTGATTCCAAAAGCCCATCAGCATGGAGTTTCTTCATGCGCTTTACACCAATATGACCTAAACGGCAGTGCCATGATAACCAACAAGTATAGGGGATCGCAACATTTTTCGAGGGTAGAGTATTCAACCCAAATTTATTGATTCGACACAAGGGGAGCCAAAGAATATTGTCAAGTATTAGCAACTGAGTTGTCAATTCAACCACACCTGGAAACTTAATATCTGCAGCAAAGTGTTTAGTAGCAAAGTAATATGATAATAGTGGTAACGGTAGCAAAAGTAATATTTTTGGTTTTATAGTGATTGTAACATTAGAAAAGGAAAAGTAAATAAGCGAAGAACAATATATGAAAATCTCGTAGGAAATGGATCGGTGATGGATAATTATGTCAAATGCGATCAATCATGCAACAGTTATAACATAGGGTGACACAGAACTAGCTCCAGTTCATCAATGTAATGTAGGCATGTATTCCGAATATAGTCATACGTGCTTATGGAAAAGAACTTGCATGACATCTTTTGTCCTACCCTCCCGTGGCAACGGGGTCCTATTGGAAACTAAGGGATATTAAGGCCTCCTTTTAATAGAGTACCGTACCAAAGCATTACACATGATGAATACATGAACTCCTCAAACTACGGTCATCACCGGTAAGTATCCCGATTATTGTCAGTTTGGGGTTAACGGATCATAACACATAATAGGTGACCATAGACTTGTAAGATAGGATCAAGAACTCACATATATTCATGAAAACATAATAGGTTCGGATCTGAAATCATGGCACCCGGGCCCTAGTGACAAGCATTCAGCATAGCAAAGTCATAGCAACATTAATCTCAGAACATAGTGGATACTAGGATCAAATCCTAACAAAACTAACTCGATTACATGATAAATCTCATCCAACCCATCACCGTCCAACAAGCCTACGATGGAATTACTCATGCACAGTGGTGAGCATCATGAAATTGGTGATGGAGGAAGGTTGATGATGACGATGGCGACGGATTCCCCTCTCCGGAGCCCCCACTGGACTCCAGATCATCCCTCCCGAGAGAGTTTAGGGCTTGGTGGCGGCTCTGTGTCGTAAAACATGATGGATCCTTCTCTCTGATTTTTTACCCCCGAACACGAATATACAGAGTTGGAGTTGAGGTCGATGGAGCGTCAGGGGGCCCACGAGGCAGGGGGGCGCGCCCAGGGGGGTAGGCGCACCCCCACCCTCATGGACAGGGTGTGGGACCCCTGACGTGGATTCTTCTTCCAGTATTTTTTATATATTCCAAAAATAATCTCCGTTGATTTTCAGGTCATTCCGAGAACTTTTATTTCTGCACAAAAATAACACCATGGCAATTCTGCTGAAAACAACGTCAGTCCGGGTTAGTTCCATTCAAATAATGCAAGTTAGAGTCCAAAACAAGGGCAAAAGTGTTTGGAAAAGTAGATACAACGGAGATGTATCAACTCCCCCAAGCTTAAACCTTTGCTTGTCCTCAAGCAATTCAGTTGACAAACTGAAAGTGATAAAGAAAAACTTTTACAAACTCTGTTTGCTCTTGTTGTTGTAAATATGTAAAGCCAGCATTCTAGTTTTCAGCAAAGATTATGAACTAACCATATTCACAATAACATTTAGGTCTCATGTTTACTCATATCAATGGCATAATCAGCTAGCGAGCAATAATAATAAATCCCGGATGACAACACTTTCTCAAAACAATCATAATATGATATAACAAGATGGTATCTCGCTATCCCTTTCTGAGACCGCAAAACATAAATGCAGAGCACCTTTAAAGATCAAGGACTGACTAGACATTGTAATTCATGGTAAAAGAGATCCAGTCAAGTCATACTCAATGTAAACTAATAGTAATGGATGCAAATAACAGCGGTGCTCTCCAACTGGTGCTTTTTAATAAAAGGACGATGACTCAACATAAAAGTAAATGGATAGGCCCTTCCCAGAGGGAAGCAGGGATTTGTAGAGGTGCCAGAGCTCGGTTTTGAAATAGATATGAATAATATTTTGAGCGGTATACTTTCATTGTCAACATAACAACCGAGAGATCTCGATATCTTCCATGCTACACACATTATAGGCGGTTCCCAAGCAGAATGGTAAAGTTTATACTCCCCCACCACCAACAAGGATCAATCCATGGCTTGCCCGAAACAACGGGTGCTCCAACTAACAACAGTCTCGGGGGAGTTTTGTTTGCAATTATTTTGATTTGATTTGAGCATGGGACTGGGCATCCCGGTGACCAGCCATTTTCTCGTGAATGAGGAGAGGAGTCCACTCCTCTTGAGAGTAACCCGCCTAGCATGGAGGATACAGACATCCCTAGTTGATACATGAGCTATTTGAGCATACAAAACAAAATATTTATTTCAAGGTTTAGAGTTTGGCACATACAAATTTACTTGGAACGACAGGTAGATACCGTAAATAGGAAGGTATGGTGGACTCATATGGAATAACTTTGGGGTTTATGGAATTGGATGCACAAGCAGTATTCCCGCTTAGTACAAGTGAAGGCTAGAAAAAGACTGGGAAGCGACCATCTAGAGAGTGACAATAGTCATGAACATGCATTAAAATTAATCAACACCGAATGCAAGCATGAGTAGGATATAATGCACCATGAACATAAATATCGTAGAGGCGATGTTGATTTTGTTTCAACTACATGCGTGAACTTGTGCCAAGTCAAGCCACTCGAATCGTTCAAAGGAGGATACCACCCTATCATACCACATCATAACCATTTTAATAGCATGTTGGCACGCAAAGTAAACCATTATAAACTCCTAGCTAATTAAGCATGGCATAAGCAACTACTATCTCTAATTGTCATTGCAAACATGTTTCTTTCATAATAGGATGAATCAGGAACGATGAACTAATCATATTTACAAAAACAAGAGGGGTCGAGTTCATACCAGCTTTTCTCATCTCAATCAGTTCATCATATATCGTCATTATTGCCTTTCACTTGCACGACCGAACGGTGTGGATAATAATAATAGTGCACGTGCATTGGACTAAGCTGGAATCTGCAAGCATTCAATTAAAGGGAGAAGACAAGGTAATATGGGCTCTTTGTTAGATCAACAGTAATGCATATAAGAGCCACTCAACATTTTCATTATGGTCTTCTCCTCTCGACCCCCAAAGCCAAAAAAAGTTAAAACAAAACTATTTACATGGGAAAGCTCCCAACAAGAAAAAGAAGAACGAGAAATATTTTTGGGTTTTCTTTTTTAATTACTACTACAAGCATGGAAAATAAACTAGCTAAAAGATACAACTAATTTTTTTTGTTTTTTCTTAAGGTTTTTCAAACACACAAGAAGAAATCTTAAAAAGAAAATAAACTAGCATGGATGATACAATGAAAAAAGTATGAACACCGACAACTGGCATGAGTGTGTGAGCATGAATGTAATGTCGGTGAGAGATATGTACTCCCCCAAGCTTAGGCTTTTGGCCTAAGTTGGTCTATACCCAAGGATCAAAGCTGCTCTCTCCAGTGTACTGAGGAGGATCCTCAGGCTCCCACTGGTTGGCGATCTCCTCCGGATTCCACTGATAAACAGACTGACGGTGAGGATCAGATGGTGGCTCCGGCTTTGTAGCTGACATCTGGCTCCAGTAGGCATGAATGGCCTTTGGCAGAACAAGGTACATGCCTGAAAATATGTTGAACAAAGAGGGCGCAGGCAAGGTAATAAATTCACAATAATTTTTGTTTAATATCAATTTATATTTGAGTGTCTTCTTCTTATCCTTAACAATAAACTCATGTGCTACCATACTCTTATAATCTAGAACAATAGGAGGCAGCAACTTTCCCTCTTTCTCATAATGCCTGATAGGTATGTTAAAGTGTGCAGCAAGGCGCGAGGAAAAGATGCCTCCGAGGACGGGGCCCTTAATACGGTTCAAATTTAACCGTTTAGGAAAAATAGCACCTAAGCTGAAAGTAGTATCATGAAACAAGGCATGGCGCAAAATAACAATTTCAGGGGCACTAAGGTTTCCACAGTTCCCGCGACCAATTAAGCATCTACTAGCAAATATTGCGAAGTAACGTAGAACAGGAAAATGTATGCTAGTGATTCTTGCATCGAAAACTTTCCTCGTTTCCCCTACAACAATTGTATCAATAAATCCCTCCACATCATTACGATGTAGTTCCTCTATGCTGCCCTCAAAGGGTATCAAGCAGACCGGGCAAAAATCATAAAGTGACATCTCCTTATGCTTATCATATAAGTAAAACTCCACCGAAGGTGGTGATCTCCTAGCATGGAAATGAAAATTTTGCAAAAAGATATTGGTGAGTAAGAGATACTGTTCACGCTGGTCGTGGAGGAAGGTGGTGAGGCCTGCATTCTCAGCCAAATGATAAAAATCTTCATGAATCCCGGCTTCTCTCAAGAACTCATCACAAGGCCATTCACATGGCCGAACCTCCGCAGTACGAGGGAGGTTATACTTGGGCTTCTTGTTCTCTTCACTTTGCTTATCCTCTGAGCTCCGGCTCGATGAGCCCCTCAAAAATCTCTTCATCTTTTTCTGAAAATTTCTGAATTTTTTAGTAACTTAAAATAAAAGTGAACCAAACTCAACAAGATTGATAGCAACTACTCCTACAAGTGCCCAGAGGCTATATCGTGCATTAAAACTACTTTTGACCACATAAATTTGACATGCAAGATCAAGAACAAGGTCACCTAAGCAACAAAAATTTGCAATAAATAAAGCACTAGAACAAAAACTAATTGGACCATTGGAGGAGTCACATACCAAAGAACAATCCCCCAATGCAGTTTTGTGAGAGGAGCCTTGAGCAAGGAGATCGAAAATGGCAGCAAGATGAGCAAGAACTCGGGTTTGAGCTGGCTAGTGAATTTTTCTGTAGCAAGACGAAGTGTGTGGGTGCAAGGATAAGTGGAGGGGACCCACGTGGGGTCCATGAGGCAGGGGGCACGCCTAGGGGGTGGGCGCGCCCTCCACCCTCGTGGGCATGTGGCTGCTCCCCCTGCTGTGTTCTCAGTGCCAGATATTCTCAAATATTCTAGAAAAAAATCACATTTCATTTTCAGCGCATTTGGAGAACTTTTATTTTCGGGTTTTTTATTGCATGGATAATTCAGAAAACAGACAGAAAATACTAATTTTGCTTTATTTAATATAAATAACAGAAAGTAAAAAGAGGGTACAGAAGGTTGTGTTTTCTAACTTCATCCATCTCATGCTCCTCAAAAGGAATCCACTAACAAGGTTGATCAAGTCTTGTTAACAAACTCATTCCGAATCGCATGAAACCGAAGAAATTTCAAATAACACTAGGTGACCTCAACTGGGATATGCACATCCCCAACAATAAGAATATCATATTTCTTCTTAACAGTAGGAAGAGGAAATTCAAAACCTCCAATAGTAATTGTTGAAAATTTTCCAATAGAATTGATACTCTGGACTTGAGGTTGTTTCCTCGGGAAGTGTGCCGTATGCTCATTACCATTAACATGAAAAGTGACATTGCCTTTGTTGCAATCAATAACAGCCCCTGCAGTATTCAAAAAAGGTCTACCAAGGATAATTGACATACTATCGTCCTCGGGAATATCAAGAATAACAAAGTCTGTTAAAATAGTAACGTTTGCAACCACAACAGGCACATCCTCACAAATACCGACATGTATAGCAGTTGATTTATCAGCCATTTGCAAAGATATTTCAGTAGGTGTCAACTTATTCAAATCAAGTCTACGATATAAAGAGATAGGCATAACACTAACACCGGCTCCAAGATCACATAAAGCAGTTTTAACATAGTTTCCTTTAATGGAGCATGGTATAGTTGGTACTCATGGATCTCCAAGTTTCTTTGGTATTCCACCCTTAAAAGTATAATTAGCAAGCATGGTGAAAATTTCAGCTTCCGGTATCTTTCTTTTATTAGTAACAATATCTTTCATGTACTTACCATAAGGATTCATTTTAAGCATATCAGTCAAACGCATACACAAAAAGATAGGTCTAATCATTTCAGCAAAGCGCTCAAAATCCTCATCGTCCTTTTTCTTGGATGGTCTACGAGGAAAAGGCATGGGTTTCTGAACCCATGGTTCTCTTTCTTTACCGTGCTTCCTAGCAACGAAGTCTCTCTTATCATAACGTTTATTCTTTGATTGTGGGTTATCAAGATCAACTGTAGGTTCAATCTCTACATAATTATCATTGCTAGGCTGAGCATCCACATGAACATCATCATTAACATTATCACTAGGTTCATGTTCATTATCAGATTGTGTTTCAGCATCAGAAATAGAAATATCTTTGGGATTCTCAGGTGTCTCAACAACAGGTTCACTAGAAGCATGCAAAGTCCTATCATTTTTCTTCTTCTTCTTCTTCTTCTTCTTCTTAGAAGAACTAGGTGCATCAACATTAGTTCTCTGAGAATCTTGCTCAATTCTCTTAGGCTGGCCCTCAGGATACAAAGGTTCCTGAGTCATTTTACCCCCTCTAGTCATAACTCTAACAACATTATCATTTTTCTTATTATTTAATTCATTGAACAAATCATTCTGAGCTTTAAGTACTTGTTCTACTTGAGTGGTAACCATAGAAGCATGTGTACTAATAAGTTTAAGTTCACCTTTAACTCTAGACATATAATCACTCAAGTGTTCAAGCATACAAGCATTGTGTTTCAATTGTCTACCAACATAAGCATTGAAATTTTCTTGTTTAACCATAAAGTCATCAAACTCATCCAAGCATTGGCTAGCAAACTTAGTAAATGGGATTTCACATTTATCAAACCTATAGAGAGAATTTACCTTTACTACCTGTGTCGGGTTGTCAAGACCATGTATTTCTTCAATAGGTGGTAAATTCTTAACATCTTCAACTTTAATACCTTTTTCTTTCATAGATTTCTTTGCCTCTTGCATATCTTCAGGACTGAGAAATAGAATACCCCTTTTCTTTGAAGTTGACTTAGGAGTTGGTTCAGGAAGTGTCCAATTATTTTCATTAGTCAACATATTATTCAATAGCAATTCAGCTTGATCAACAGTTCTTTCCCTAAAAACACAACCGGCACAACTATTCAGGTGGTCTCTGGAAATATCGGTTAGTCCATTATAAAAGATATCAAGTATTTCATTTTTCTTGAGAGGATGATCAGGCAAAGCATTAAGTAATCGGAGAAGCCTCCCCCAAGCTTGTGGGAGATTCTCTTCTTCAATTTGCACAAAATTATATATTTCCCTTAAGGTAGCTTGTTTCTTATGAGCGAGGAAATATTTAGCAGAGAAGTAATAAATCATATCATGGGGACTACGCACACAACCAGGATCAAGAGAATTAAACCCTGTTTTAGCATCACCCTTTAATGAGAACGGAAACAACTTAAGGATAAAGTAATAGTGAGTTTTCTCATCATGAGTGAACAGGGTGGCTATATCATTTAATTTAGTAAGATGTGCCACAACAATTTCAGAATCATAGCCATAAAAAGTATCAGATTCAACCAAAGTAATTATCTCAGTGTCGACAGAGAAACCATAATCCTTATCAATAATAAAGATAGGTGAAGTAGCAAAAGCGGGGTCATATTTCATTCTAGCATTCAAAGACTTTTCTCTAAGCTTAGCTAATAATTTCTTAAGATCAGATCTATCATTGCAAGCTAGAAGTCTCTAGAAGTTTCTTCATCCATAACATAACCCTCAGGCACAATAGGAAATTCATATATAGGGGGAGAATCTTCATCATCACTTTCATCAATATTATCAATTTCAATAATTTCATTCTCTCTAGCCCTAGCAAGTTGTTCATCAAGAAATTCACCTAATGGCACAGTGGTATCAAGCATAGAAGTAGTTTCATCATAAGTATCATGCAAAGCAGGAGTGGCATCATCAATAACATGCGACCTATCAGAATCAATAGCATGTGTAGGTGTTGCAAGTTTACTCTAAACAGAAGGTGAATCAAGTGCAGAGCTAGATGGCAGTTCCTTACCTCCCCTCATAGTTGAGGGAAAATCTTGGTTCTTTGATCTTTCAAGTTCTTCATAATGATAAGCAGATATAAATCCCAAGTGACTCAAAGAATAGAGCTATGCTCCCTGGCAACGGCGCCAGAAAATAGTCTTGATGACCCACAAGTATAGGGGATCACAACAGTTTTCGAGGGTAGAGTATTCAACCCAAATTTATTGATTCGACACAAGGGGAGCCAAAGAATATTCTCAAGTATTAGCAGCTAAGTTTTCAATTAAACCACACCTGGAAACTTAATATCTGCCGCAAAGTGTTTAGTAGCAAAGTAATATGATAATAGTGGTAATGGTAGCAAAAGTAATATTTTTGGTTTTATAGTGATTGTAACAGTAGCAAAGGAAAAGTAAATAAGAGAAGAATAATATATGAAAAGCTCATAGGCAATGGATCAGTGATGATAATTATGTCGGATGCAATCAATCTTGCAACAGTTATAACATAGGGTGACACAGAACTAGCTCCAGTTCATCAATGTAATGTAGGCATGTATTCCGAATATAGTCATACGTGCTTATGGAAAAGAACTTGCATGCCATCTTTTGTCCTACTCTCCCGTGGCAGCGGGTCCTATTGGAAACTAAGGGATATTAAAGCCTCCTTTTAATAGAGTACTAGACCAAAGCATTAACACATAGTGAATACATGAACTCCTCAAACTACGGTCATCACCGGTAAGTATCCCGATTATTGTCACTTCGGGGTTAACGGATCATAACACATAATAGGTGACTATAGACTTGCAAGATAGGATCAAGAACTCACATATATTCATGAAAACATAATAGGTTCAGATCTGAAATCATGGCACTCAGGCCCTAGTGACAAGCATTAAGCATAGCAAAGTCATAGCAACATCAATCTCGGAACATAATGGATACTAGGGACCAAACCCTAACAAAACTAAGTCGATTACATGATAAATCTCATCCAACCCATCACCGTCCAGCAAGCCTACGATGGAATTACTCACGCATGACAGTGATCATCATGAAATTGGTGATGGAGGAAGGTTGATGATGACGATGGCGACGGATTCCCCTCTTCGGAGCCCCGAACGGACTCCACATCAGCCCTCCCAAGAGAGTTTAGGACTTGGCGGTCGCTCCGTATCGTAAAACGCGATGAATCCTTCTCTCTCATTTTTTTCTCCCCGAACACGAATATATGGAGTTGGAGTTGAGGTCGGTGGAGCGTCAGGGGGCCCATGAGGCAGGGGGTGTGCCAAGGGGGGGGGGGTTTAGGCGCGCCCCACCCTCGTGGACAGGGTGTGGGCCCCTTGACGTGGATTCTTCTTCCAGTATTTTTTATATATTCGAAAAATAATCTCCATTGATTTTCAGGTCATTCCGAGAAATTTTATTTCTGCACAAAAAATAACACCATGGCAATTCTGCTAAAAACAGCGTCAGTCCGGGTTAGTTCCATTCAAATCATGCAAGTTAGAGTCCAAAACAAGGGCAAAAGTGTTTGGAAAAGTAGATACGACGGAGATGTATCATGCCACAAATAAGTTGCACTATCATTATTAAACTTGTATCTTTTGGCTTCAATACTATGAATATGTGTATCACTACTATCGAGATTCAATAAAAATAGACCACTCATTAAGGGTGCATGACCATAAAAGATATTACTCATATAAATAGAACAACCATTATTCTCTGATTTTAAATGAACAACCTTCTCACATCAAACAAGATCCAAATATAATGTTCATGCTTAACGCTGGCACCAAATAACAATTATTCAGGTCTAATACTAATCCCGAAGGTAGATGTAGAGGTAGCGTGCCGACGGCGATCACATCGACTTTGGAACCATTTCCCACATGCATCGTCACCTCGTCTTTAGCCAATCTTCGTTTAATCCGTAACCCCTGTTTCAAGTTGCAAATATGAGCAACAGAACCGGTATAAATTCCCAGGCGCTACTACGAGCATTAGTAAGGTACACATCAATAACATGTATATCAAATATACCTTTCACTTCGCCATCCTTCTTATCCGCCAAATACTTGGGGCGGTTCTGCTTCCAGTGACCAGTCCCTTTGCAGTAGAAGCACTCAGTCTCAGGCTTAGATCCATACTTGGGCTTCTTCACTTGAGCAGCAACTTGCTTGCCGTTCTTCTTGAAGTTCCCCTTCTTCCCTTTGCCCTTTTTTATTGAAACTAGTGGTCTTGTTGACCATCAACACTTGATGCTCCTTCTTGATTTTTACCTCCGCAGCCTTTAGCATTGCGAAGAGCTCGGGAATTGTCTTATCCATCCCTTGCATATTATAGTTCATCACGAAGCTTTTGTAGCTTACTGGCAGTGATTGAAGAACTCTGTCAATGACACTATCAACAGGAAGATTAACTCCCAGTTGAGTCAAGTGGTTGTGGTACCAAGACATTCTAAGTATATGTTCACTGACAGAACTATTCTCCTCCATCTTGTAGCTATAGAATTTATTGGAGACTTCATATCTCTCAATTCGGGCATTTGCTTGAAATATTAACTTCAACTCCTGGAACATCTAATATGCTCCATGACATTCAAAACATCGTTGAAGTCCCGATTCTAAGCCATAAAGCATGGCACACTGAACTATCGAGTAGTCATCAGCTTTGCTCTACCAGACGTTCATAACATCCGGTGTTGCTCCTGCAGCAGGCTTTGCACCTCACTACTGCAGGATGCTGCTAACGTGACACTACGATCAGAGACCCTTCGACGAAACTTTGTGCGATGCCATAATCGCAAACGGCGGTGTAAAAAATCCGTCAAAAAGGTGCAAAGCGTTTGCGATGGAGGATGCATCAAACACATTTCAGATTTTAGTTGCATGTGTGATTCAGGGCATACGATTCAGTTCAATTAACTGTTTTCGATGAGGAGGAACAAAAGAAACTGGCAGCCAGATGAAGGCGTGTGTGATGTACAGCATACGGTTCACTCGGATGAACTATTTGTGGTCAGGCAACACAAAAGAAACGGGCAGCCAGATGAAGGTGTGTGCGATATACAGCATACGGTTCACTCAGATGAACTGTTTGTGATTAGGCAACACAAAAGAAATGGTCAGCCAAATCAAGGTGTGTGTGATTGAGGGCATATGCTTCAGAAGGGTTAACTGTTTGCGATTAGGCAACAGAACAGAAACGGATAAGCCAGATCAAAGTGTCTGCGATTGATGGCATACACTTCACATGGGTGAACTATTTGCGATTAGCCACAACAAACTGACACAGTTAGATAGATCAACGCGCGTGCGCTAGACGTGCACACCCATTCTAATTAAAAGAAGCATGCGCGATGGTAATAACGAGCGCGCACGGTTGTTGGAACAAGACGTGTGCTGCCATTGTCTATTGCGGTGCACCCTATGGTGCAAACACCACGTACGCGGCTGAGAAGGTGTGCGTGCCCATGTTGCGCCTTCCGGGAATAGTGCCACACTTATAATCATCAGTAAATTTTGAGCATGCGTCCCATCAAACACTACTGCAGGATGCTGCTAACGCGACACTACAATCAGAGACCCTTCGAGAAACTGTGTGCGATGCCATAATCACAAACGATGCTGTATGAAAACCATCAGAAATGTATAAAACATTTGCAATGACGGATGCATCAAACACGGTTCAGGTTTTAGTTGCGTGGGCGATGAAGGGCATACGGTTCAGTTCAATTAACTATTTGCGATGAGGAGGAACAAAAGAAACGGGCTGCCATATGAAGGTGTGTGCGATACACAACATATGGTTCACTCGGTTGAACTATTTGTGATTAGGCAACACAAAAAACGGGCAGCCAGATGAAGGTGTGTGTGATATACAACATACGGTTCACTCGGATGAATTGTTTGTGATTAGGCAACATAAAAGAAACGGCCAGCCAGATCAAGGTGTGTGTGATATACGGCATGCGGTTCACTCGGATGAACTGTTTGCATTGACACAAGAGTACAGAAATGGTTCAACTTAACAAGACATTTATGTTGTGCGATGGGATTGCTAGTGGTGTCCATATGAAAAGTGCTAGTGATTTTAGTTGTAAAAATTAGATAGTGGTAGTGATTTGTAGCTGCATATTTTGACAAATCGCAGTGTTACAAGGTTGACAAATGGCAATGTTACTAGATAAACAAATGTCAATCTTTCCAGTTTGATAAATGGCAACATACCCAAAATGATAGATATGCAAATCTTACCCAATTGTTTGTACATGGTTGCACACGGGTCATGCAAAACAACCGTTTGCATTGAAGGGATGCAGAAATCCTGCTCCACACATTTTCCCTTGGCTTCCTGGGGAAGCTGTCGGTTTGCATACGGGTGTTCTAACTAAAATGTTTGCAATGAGTGTTTTATATTTAAAAACCATTGACGCTTTTTTCAAAAGAAAATCGTTTGATAAGTCTGTACATTAAGAGAGAAAAACACAAGTTCGTTCGAACCATATCTTTCATTCAGTCACACCGTGAATCTATATTCATATGATCGAGAATTCGAGATACAATATTAAACCCCAAAAAAACTATTTCCGGTGGTGGCGGAGGCGGCGTGCCGCGCCGTCGTTGTCGTTGTCGTCCTCCGGTACGCCGTTGTTGAAGTCTTCAAGCCAGCACAAAATGTTCTTCACTTGTAAATCAAACATCATGTTGTCGCGCGATCGACGGGCGGGGCACGGGAGGACGGCAACTGGCGCTGCTGAGAGGTAGCGGTCGACGGCAGCGTCCTATGCTGCTGGGGGGGGGCGCACGGGCATGGGCACGGGCGTGGCGGGTGCAGCCAAACGCATGGGGACCGACGCCGCAGTGGGTGGAGGGGCACGCATGGGCACCGCGGATTCAGCCAAACGCACGGGGGCCGACGACACGATGGGTGGAGGGGCATGCACGGGCACGGGCACGCGCGTTGGCGTTGGCATGTACACGAGCTCGCGCGGGTCCGCGGAGACCTCGCTGATGCCCACGGTTTCCAGCTCTGCGATAGTGCTCGGCGACCATCCCGTCAATGCTACAGGGATGGTCACTGGCACGGGCGCGTGGATGGGAGCTGGGACGGGAGCGGGGGCAGCAACCGCCGCGGCCAACTCGTTCTGGGCCATGTCCATGAGGCCCCATTCCTCCGTATTTTCTATCTCCTCTGGCTCGGAGTCAACTTCACCAAACTTGAAGACTAGTGACAGATGATCATTCTGCGCCATGGCGGTGGAGGTCTGCGCGCGGGGGGGGGGGGGGGGGGGGGGGGGGTGATGGGAGGCGAACAGTAAGGACGCCCATATTAAACAGCGGCTCGGGCTCCATTAATGGAGAGGAAGGCGGGCGGCCAGGGAAGTCAATGGGCTCGCTTCCCAGTGAGCCTATGCAGCGTAAAGCTGGCACGCTTCGCGGCGAGCCTGCGCATTGGAGGACAGCTTAAGAGGCTAAGGGCCAACAACCATATGGTCCATATCTACATACTTAACATATATAGTAACAACTAGCACATTTTAAGAGGCTGAGGGCCAACAACCACAACTATCCACTGGAAGCAGCTTGATCACGGCGACTCAGCATCTCGTCAATGAAAAGAAAGAGCCCTCCTGTGCCTTGGTAGAGCAGGAGTAGAACAGTGTCTCCAATTTTCTAATATGGATGCATTTCCATGAGAAGCGAGAACTTGTTAATTTGAATGGTTCCATTTTTGCGGGAAATGCAGTACCTTGCAATCACTTTGGCGTTATTAGCAGACACAAGTGTAATTCGACCACGCTGGGAAATCGATCCAGGAACGGCTACAGGGGCAATTTCTGTTGACATGTAGAATAAAAAACAATTGTAACATATCATTGAAGATATATTTAGTTTATGAGCATCAACATTAAAAAAAAGACTTTTTACCGGTGCTTTGTGCACATAATTGGTCTTGTTCAGTGTGTGCACCATAGGTCTAATTAATCCCATCCAAAATCCAGCGTTCATATGCTGTGCTATCTCTGTTAGATTATCAACAAAGTTTATGACATGCTTCAAGTCCTTCCAGTGAAATCTGGTACGCTTAGTAACATACAGATCGTTCACTATGCGTCCAACATATCCTGCTTAAAAAGTGGAAAGGTATTATTTATTCATAACATGGCAGAAGAATATATAGTGCACATAAATTGGTAAACATAATTTGTTACTGCCTAGGAATGAAGTCAGAATGTGATATCACAATTGGTTGCTTAAATAGTGATCAATTGGTTGCTTAAATAGTAATATGACAACATGGAGAAAGTTGAAAGGACACTAACCTCGATCAGACTTTGATCAGCTGATGACGTTGGGGAAGTAAACATCCATGTTAATTAGACCAGGCTGTGGTGCACGCACTAGAATTTTATTGCCAGCTTTCAGTTCATAACACTTAGACATTTTTTCTCCAAAGGTCCGCACTAAAATAGGAGTGACCATCTTCATCAAGTTTTACGCTAACCGTCATTGTAAACCCATGTTGCCTTATCAATATGACATCCTGGGAGTCATCAGCAAAGTAAAGCCCACGATTTCCTTCTACTCCTATTCTTGCAAAGCAAGGGATGTACTGCTTGAAATGAAAATTAAGATCGTAAATTGGATATATTGAAATAACCGAGCAAGATGCAAATATGGGAGTAACTAATAGAACATATCCATATATAGATGCAAGCAAAGTACAAAAATATAGAATTAAAAATAGATAATGCAACAAAGATTTGATGCAAATATATAGATAATGTAGCAACCGACGGTATATGTTCACAAATTTAGGCCATGCCGACCGTGGTAGGTTGAGATTGATGTAAGTGCATCTAGTGCCCCTTAGTGATTTTGGTGTATTGAAGACTTATAGGTTAAGGGACTAATGTGTTTTGGAGTGTACACAGGTCTATAAGTCTATGAGGAGTTTGATATTTACAGAGAAAGTCAACCCCTAAAAATGAATGTCTTTGACTGAAGACTTTGGATTTCTGAAGACTTTGAAAGTGAAGAAATTGGTGTGACCTTGAAGACTGGGTATTCATTCGAGGAACATGAAGTGTGAAGAATATTTTTTCATAGTTTCATTTTCTCTTTCTTGAGTCATAGGAAACACCGTACTGTTAAAGGGGGTCGAGGAAATACTAAGGAAAAATTTCCATGTGATGCTCAACTCAAATCCTACATCTACCAATCCCTTCGAGTGAAGCCATTGGAAATCTCATACAGCTCAGTTAATTTCTTCAGTGACAGAGACGAAATTCTGCTAGTCTCTGAGGAATTTGTTCTGGCTGAGGAGTTAGGAATTCGCTAGTGCGGATTGCCTACACAGTGAGGAACATGATAGCCCTGAGGAATTTGATACTCAAAATTCCGACCGTTGCTGTGCTATGCGCCAGCTGTCCCAAAATATCTACCCACCTAACGGTCATATCATTGAAGGGAATTTATGTCTTATCATGTCGGGCTGCTCCCTAGGCTATAAATAGCCGCCCCCTACAACCACTAGCTGGTTGTCTGCTCTGAGAGAAACTGACACTTATCATTTGAGAGCATCCCATCCTACAAGGACTTTGAGAGAAAATCATCAAGTGAGGAAAACCCAAACCTAAACACCTACAAACCCAAAGTGATTGAGCATCACTGAAGAGATTGATCATGCGTGGATCTGACGCTTGTTACCTTTGAAGACTGTGCATCTTCCAGACGGTTAGGCGTCATGGTCTAGAGCATCCAAGAGGAAATTGTGGATCGCCGTGTGACCGAGTCTGTGAAGGTTTGGAAGTAACCTGAAGACTTACCACGAGTGATTGGGCGAGGTCTGTGTGACTGAGGGAGTCCTGGATTAGGTGGTCTTCGGACAGCCGGACTATATCCTTTGGCCGGACTGTTGGACTATGAAGATACGAGATTGAAGACTTCGTCCCGTGTCCGGATGGGACTCTACTTGGTGTGGAAGGCAAGCTAGGCAATACGGATATGGATATCTCCTCCTTTGTAACCGACCTTGTGTAACCCTAGCCCCCTCCGGTGTCTATATAAACCGTAGGGTTTTAGTCCGTAGGACAACATACAATCATACCACAGGCTAGCCTTTAGGGTTTAGCCTCTCCGATCTCGTGGTAGATCAACTCTTGTACTACTCATATTATCAAGAATAATCAAGCAGGACGTAGGGTTTTACCTCCATCAAGAGGGCCCGAACCTGGGTAAAACATCGTGTCCCCTGCCTCCCGTTACCATCCACCTTAGACGCACAGTTCGGGACCCCCTACCCGAGATCCGCCGGTTTTGACACCGACATTGGTGCTTCATTGAGAGTTCCTCTGTGTTGTCACCATTAGGCCTGATGGATCCTTCGATCATCGATAGCGATGCAGTCCAAGGTGAGACTTTTCTCCCCGGACAGATCTTTGTATTCGGCCGCTTCGCACTGCGGGCCAACTCACTTGGCCATCTGGAGCAGATCGAGAGTTACGCACACGGCCACCAGGTCAGGTTTGGAAGCTTAAACTACACGACCGACATCCGTGGAGACTTGATCTTCGACGGATTCGAGCCCCGGCCGAGTGCGCCGCACGGTCACGATGAGCATGATTTCGCTCTACCATCGGACAGTGTTCAGGAGACTGCACCGGCAACCTCTCCGACCCTCAAATCGGAGCCAATTGCGCCATCCATGGACGGGTGGATAGACCCCGCCACGGAGGCTGTATTCTCAACGGCGATCGAGCCAAATATCGACCTTACCCTTCACGGGAGCCGTGACGCCGAACTACCGGATTCTTCCTCGGCCACGGACTCCGAACCGCCCGCGCCCGTGCCTATCGAATCCGACTAGGCGCCGATCATGGAGTTCACCTCCGCGGATATCTTTCAGCACATACTGAACTCATTAAGGTCTCTCTCCCTGTCAGGAGAGTCTGGGCCGAACTATGTTCGGCAGGATTGGGATGCGGATGACGTAGAAATTCGCTGCCCACCCACCACCCACTTAGTAGCCACTGTTGACGATTTGACCGACATGCTCGACTTCGACTCCGAAGACATCGACGGTATGGATGATGATGCAGGAGACGAACAGGAACCACTGCCCACAGGGCACCGGACACCCACTTCATCATATGATGTATACATGGTGGACACACCCAAAGAAAACGACAACGAGGAACGGAAGGACGCAGCGAAGGGTCGTTCCCTCGAGAAGCAGTTAAAGCGGCAGCGTAAGCGCCGCTCAAAATCCCGCCTCGGCAGAAACAACGATCATATAGACCCAGCGATAGAGCAGGGTGAACCATCGCCTGACCAGGGCAACACGGAGAATCAAACCGAATAACCCGACCCCGTCGAAGATAACAGTCCGAACGACATCACACCGGACAGGCACTTGGAGCAACAGAATGCCCATCAAAGGCTGGTTGCCACTGCGAGGAGTTTGAAAAAGCATAAGCAGAGGCTCAGGGCTGCACAAGACACACTCAAAATCAGATGGAGTGAAGTACTCAACACTGCAGCAAAGTACGGCGGTAATTGCCATACCAAGAGCTATCCAAAGTGAAAGTTGCTACCTGAATTCGATGAGGAGGCCTTAGATCCCCCGCAACCAAAAATCAAAATGGCCATCCGGTCGGATAGACGACCTCATGGCTAACATAGAGCGGCAAACGATGCCGCACGTAAGCCAGTACGCGATCCGCATGAAGGCTCGCATCAAAAGGACGATGTAACCAGATCCATCTACGGGGCAAGCAAGCGCGCTCCAGCATGCAATGCAACACAACAAACATCCCAACACCACGGTACACCCAAATACAGGGGTGCCGCACACCCCCTATGTTTCACCGATGAGGTGCCGGACCACGAATTTCCAGAGGGATTCAAACCCGTAAACATAGAGGCGTACGACGGAACGATAGACCCTGGGGTCTGGATGGAGGACTACATCCTCCATATCCATATGGCTTGAGGAGACGATCTCCACGCCATCAAGTACTTACCCCTCAAGCTCAAAGGGCCATCTCGGCACTGGCGTAAAAGCCTCCCCGAAAACTCCATTGGAAGCTGTGAAGAGCTCGAAGACGCTTTTCGGCCAAATTTTCAAGGGACTTATGTCCGACCACCGGATGCAGACGATTTGAGTCATATAACTCAACAGCCCGAAGAGTCAGCCCGAAAGCTTTGGAACAAGTTCTTCACTAAAAAGAACCAAATAGTCGACTGTCCGGACGCAGAAGCCTTAGCAGCTTTCAAGCATAGCGTTCGAGACGAATGGCTTGCCAGACACCTCGGCCAAGAAAAGCCGGGAACAATGGCAGCATTAAGAAGCCTCATGACCCGCTTTTGTGCGGGCGAGGACAGCTGGTTAGCCCGATGCAGCACCAGCGACCCAAGTACATCCGAAGTCAGGGACGGAAACGGGAAATCACGACGCAACAAAAACAAGCGCATGAATAAAGAAGACAGCCCGAAGAGCACGGCGGTAAACGCCGGATTCAAAAGCTCTCGGCCAGGTCAGCAAAAGCCGCCCCCCAAAGGCAACACAGATGAACTGTCCAGCCTAAACAAGATTCTGGACCAAATATGTCAGATCCATAGCACCCCCGATAAACCTGCAAACCATACCCATAGAGAATGTTGGGTCTTCAAGCAGTCCGGCAAGCTCAACACCGAACATGAGGGGCAGGATACACCAAGCGAAGACGAGGACGAGCCTCACAAGCAAAGCACTAGGGAACAGAAGAAATTCCCACCAGAAGTCAAAATAGTAAATGTGTTATACGTGACAAAGGGGAGAAACAAAGCGGCACTCCTAGAGACACATGCCCCAGGGCCTATCACCGCGGAGTTCTACCACTGGTCGTCAAAGCCGATCACCTTCGACCATCGGGATTACTCGGCAAGTATCCAACGTGCAGGATGGGCTGCCTTGGTATTAGATCCAATAATTGACGGATACCACTTCACACGAGTCCTGATGGACGGCGGCAGTAGTTTAAACCTGATATATCAGGACACAGTCCGCAAAATGGGGATAAACCCAACAAAAATTAGCCGCAGCAATACTACCTTAAAAAAGGAGTAACACCAGAGGCCCATTGCACGGCCTCCCTGCTACTAGAGGTTATATTCGACTTTCCCGATAACTTCCGCAGCGAAAATTGAACATTCCACATCGCTCCGTTCCAAAGTGGTTATCAAGCACTACTCGGACGCGAAGCTTTCGCTCGCTTTAACAAAATACCGCATTACGCTTCTCTCATGCTTAAGATGCCTGGTCCACGTGGCATCATTACAGTAAATGGAAATATCGAGCGCTCCTTGTGCGCGGAAGACCGTGCGGCTGCCTTGGCAGCCGCACACTAAATGGCCTCACCAACTAATGCATCTGCCAGGTCGTTAAGACCACAGACGCGGTTAGACGAGTCCGGCGCAGCTATATGTACTTGATACAGGTCTGATGGCTATACCCCTATTACAATACAAGGGGCTCAACACGCACAATGAAGTGGCAATTAGGCTCAACTTTACTCATCTTGAACTGTATATAGTTTATTTAGTATAACCTACCTTTTTGCACGACAACTTTTCAACTAAGTTCCTCTCTTTTACAGATGACCATCGTGCTACACCCGTCCAGGACATGGCACAACGGAGACACAGGCGCAGACGTGTAGCAGGGATCCGTTCCAAGGATTCTTTTTAGATGAAGACCCTGCGTAAACCTTTTTTACTGTCTCTTGTTGATACATATCGCTCGGATTCTTAGTACAATTGAGAAGGATGCTGACGTATTGGCATGTGGCCACGTCAGAATATTGCACGTACCTGGACACCAGGGGCTTATTACAAAGGGCACTGTTTAGGCCCGGTTTACATCATAAAGACCGAATACCTTAGGGAGTGTTCGGCGTCGCGAGTTTGGCCTTATATGCATCAGCTCCGAATCATGTTTTTGGTCAAATGTTGGGTTTGCCCAGCTCCTGTGTTTTGCTGCCTTACGTTCCGCTCTATCGGCTAAGGCGGCACCAGGAGAACTACTGCGATTGTGCCCTGGTTCATCCGGACGATCACCTCAGTAGAGAAAGCCGAAAACTGACTGTCATGATATAGCGTGAGACTGGTCAACCACTCGATGACCTAGCGGAATCTTCGGGATTCCTCCGCCTTAACGAAGTGCCGTTTCCCGGCCAGGCATGTATGCGCCCCGAATCCGGATGAGCGCGGAGCCACCAGGGGCTATATAGTAGCCCCACTCTCAAACTCCTCTGGCTAAGTGAAAGTGTTAAAGCATTATAGTCTGGTTGCCTAGTTCACTGCGCTATCACCTCCTTAATGGACCAAGACGTTGGATCAAGTGTGAACATGCATCTTCTGCGAACACCCCCGCATTATATGCGTGGGGACTGAAGCCGACGTCTGCCATCTTTCAGGTTATATACATATATACATAAACGGCCGCACAGGAGGCATCATAGTACTTTCGGGCAAAAGTATAAATACAGCCTTGATAAATTCAATAAAACATTGTTTTACAATGGGAATACATGTCACTCAAACATAATATTCTTCGAGCACTGAGCCTCTATCAAATGAGCACCTTCAAGAACTTCTTCAAAGTAGTGCTCGGCAGCCACTCGGCCTATTGCCGAACCCTGTGCCGCAACAGTGGTGGCATCCATCTCCGCCCAGTATGTTTTGACACGGGCAAGGGCCATCCGAGCACCTTCTATGCACGCTGATTTCTTTACAGCATCGATGCGTGGCACAACGCCAAGGAATTGTTGCACTAAGCTAAAGTAGCTATTCGGCCTTGGCCTTCCTGGCCACAAATGATTCACAACGGACCTCGTGGCCAGTCCGGATAATCTATGGAGCTCGGCCCAACCGGTCAATCGCTCATTTAGCAACAGCGGACGGACTGGAGCGTGAAACTATGACCAGAACAGCTTCTCCACTTCAGGACCTTTGTGATCCTTGAAGTACTCCGTAGCATCCGCAGTACTTGCAGCCAAATCCATGTACTCATCCGCAGAACTCCATAGCCGGTCCAGAGGAGCATATTTCGGATCTCCGAACTTCGTCCGCAACAAGAAGGGCTTCCCAGAAACGATATTCGTAGCTTGATTCAACTCCTCCTTCGTCGCTCTAATTTTGGAGCGGGCTTCCTTGGCAGCCACCGGGCCTTCTCCAGGTCCGTCGTCTTCACCCGGTTTTCTTCTTCAAGAAGCCGGTAACGGTCAGCCGCATCTTTTAACTCCATGGCCATCTTGGCAATTTTTTCTTTGCTCCCGCAATGTGCGGCCTGTTCGGCCCTTAACTCTTCGGCCGCCTTTAAAGCGGCCGCATTGCTACTCCTTGCTTGCTCCTTGGCTCGGGCAAGCTCCGCCCGAAGGGTCTCCACGGTAGTAGCTCCATCTGCAGTCACAACATATTAAAGATACTGGCATCATGCTGCTCTTATTATGTGACGATCACCAGAAAAATCACTCACCCTGTGCCTCGTCAAGCTGCTTGTTGACAAGCACGATGTCGGCATCTGCCGCATCTAGCTGCCGCTTTAGTTCGGCAAACCTATCAGTCCGGCTAGCCACCGGAGCTTCAACCACCTGCGCATACAGGCGGTCTGGTTATTACCTGGGACTATGGTCCTCTATTTGCCGCCGTTCTCGACGACAACCAGAGTCTCAGGGGCTACTATTTGCATGGCATACCTAACGTATGCGGTACTATTAAAGGTATACATTATTTTACGTACCTCAAAGCCTTTCAACAGACTCATAAAAGCTTCGTGCAAACTGCTTTCGGCGGATGAAATCCTTTCAATTACCGTACCCATTAGTGTACGATGCGCTTCCGAGATGACATCTTTCCCTAGAAGATCCTTCAGCGTGTCCGATCGCACACAATACGGACCCTTGCTGTCGCTCTCCTCAGGAGCCGGATACTGGGGATGCCGGACATCCAAAGGGTTATCCTCTGGCGATATTGGATCCGGAGATACCCTTCGCGACGACACTTCAAGGTCGCCCGCTTCTTGAGCTGGGGAGTCCGGGGGAGGCGTTTCGCTCTCCATCATCTCCGGAAGAAGATCCCCCCAAGATGAACTCTGTCGAGAAGGGCTGCGATCCGGGCTACAATTTACAAGCATCGGTTATTGTCTTTGGAAGTAAGGTAGGATATCTTCACTATTAAGTACTTTTCGATTACTTACAGCTCGGTAGAGGGCTGATCCCCGTGCGGACATTGTGCGGCAAGAATACCCTTCGAGGCAGGACCCTCTGGCGGAGATTTCTTCTCCCGTTTGGAAACCTTGGTTTCCGGATCTTCAGAGGTAGTCCTCTTCCTCCCCCAGGGAGAGAGAATGTCAGATTCTTCCCCCTGGTTATCCTCCCTCGTGGAGGCGCTCATTCCCTCGATTGGAATAGGTAGCGATGGAGGCCCGCTTTCGCCCTCTTTATTCCCCCCTTCATCTTCCTTTGAGGGCACCAGACAAGGTGTTGGCTCGAGCATCTTTTCCAGCACCGGATTGTCCAAGCCTTCAGGAAGGGGGGCCGAACACCGGATCATCTTCGCCTTTGTTATCCAGTCCTGGTCAAAGAGCGGTTTTTCAGAATGATGTCATGACAAATAAAAGGACAGTGTGTTCGGCCGTGGGATTACTTACTTGGGCAGCGGGGCAGTTACAGCTCAGGCCCATGTCCTCGGTAGTGTCCGGACACTCTATTTGGGATCCGAAGAACGATTTGTACATCTCCTTGTGCGCCATGCCGAGGAAATTCTGAATAGTGCGCGGTCCTTCCGGGTTGAATTCCCACATGCGGAGGGGCCGGCGTTTGCAAGGCTGGACTCGACGAACCAGCATGACTTGCATTACCATAACCAGACTGAAATCTCCCTCGAAGAGATCTCGGATACAACTCTGCAGTATTGGCACGTCCTTGGCTGGACCCCAGCTCAGCCCCCTGCTGATCCATGACATCAGTTGTGGTAGAGGGCCTGAGCGAAAGGTGGGGGCAACTACCCACTTGGCACTTCGGGGAGCTGTGACGTAAAACCACTCATGTTGCCACAATCCGGACACCTCTGGAAAGGAACCCTTTGGCCATGGAGCGTCAGCAATTTTGCTTATTAGAGCACCTCCGCATGCTGCGTACTGCCCCTCGACCATCTTCGGCTTCACATCAAAGGTCTTGAGCCACAGGCCGAAGTGAGGGGTAATGCGGAGGAAGGCCTCACAAACGACAATAAATGACGAGATGTGAAGAAGGGAATCCGGGGCCAGATCGTGAAAATCCAGCCCGTAATAGAACATAAGACCCCTAACAAAGGGATCCAGAGCGAGGCCTAGTCCTCGGAGGAAGTGGGAGACGAACACGACGCTCTCGTTGGGTTCGGGACTAGGGACGACCTGCCCTCGGGCGGGCAGCCTATGTGAAATTTTGGCGGTCAGGTATCTGGCTTCCCTCAACTTCTTGATGTCCTCCTCCGTGACGGAGGAAGGCATCCACTGGCCTTGACGGCTGGATCCGGACATGACTGAAGGTCCAAAGCACCTAACCTGGGCTTTGGGTGTTAGAACTCGAGGCAAGGGAAGGATTCGATTGAGCGCGGGAGGGAAAAAAGAAAAAAGCCCTGTTGAGGGAGTCCTGGATTAGGGGGTCTCCGGACAGCAGGACTATATCCTTTGGCCGGACTGTTGGACTATGAAGATACAAGATTGAAGACTTCGTCTCGTGTCCGGATGGGACTCTACTTGGCGTGGAAGGCAAGCTAGGAAATACGGATATGTATATCTCCTCCTTTGTAACCGACCTTGTGTAACCCTAGCCCCCTTCGGTGTCTATATAAACCGAACGGTTTTAGTCCGTAGGACAACAACAATAACATACAATCATACCATAGGCTAGCTTCTAGGGTTTAGCCTCTCTGATCTCGTGGTAGATCTACTCTTGTACTACCCATATCATCAATATTAATCAAGCAGGACATAGGGTTTTACCTCCATCAAGAGGGCCCGAACCTGGGTAAAACATCGTGTTCCCTGCCTCCTGTTACCATCCGCCTTAGACGCACAATTCGGGACCCCCTACCCGAGATCCGCCGGTTTTGACACCGACATTGGTTCTTTCATTGAGAGTTCCTCTGTGTTGTCGCCAGAAGGAAGGATGTCTCGTCTTGTCTTTAAAGACGGTACTACTGTCGGGGGAGCTTTGGCTGTCGGCCAAACTCTCCGGCTAGGCGGTTTCATCATGACCGCCTGTTCGGCCGCCGCGCCGACGATGACTTCTCGGGTCATCGAAAACAGCCTCCACGTCAAATCAGCACTCGCCGAACAGATGGATCCAATGGAGCTCGCCTCCTTAAACAAGCTCTTAGATCGCATCGCCACCTTGGGAGTCGCTACGGACTATGATCGGATTGGTCTTAAACCCGATCAAAGGGAGATTAACTCTCCACCGGTCACCCATCATATTGAAGTGGTGGAGGAACAATGCGGCGACCTTTCCTCCATCTTGAGGACCAACTATGTCCGGATTCCCGACCTCTCTGAGCCGGACGCCCGTTCGCGGGAGGACAACATCCAATCCCTGAACTTAGAGTGAGGCATCGGGCCAGGATTATCGGGTCACACCCCGGAACTGGAACTTCCAAAATTGGAAATTCCTCGGCCCCTGGATCCCAGATCAGTTGAGGGTTCGGATTCAATTCCACCGACCCACCCAAACATAAGCGATCTTTCCCACATCAGGCAAGAGCCCCAGGAAACAGTACATCACTATTGGGCCAGATTCCTCCTTGCGATGAACAAGGTTAAGGACTGTCGCGAGGAGGACGCAATCCTTTTTTTCTGCAATAATTGCACGGACAAGGGAATCCTTAACGCCATAAATCGCCGTGAGATAACACGCTTCGCTGACTTGGCGTCCATAGTACGAAAGTACTGTGCAATGGAAAGTGCCTGGAAAACCGAAATAAACTTTTGGGATAATCCGGCCCTGAATACAAACCCAGTCCGAAACAAAAGGGTGCATTATCACAATACACCCGGGTCAACTACCAAAAAGCAAAAACCCTCTACATGGTATGGAACCGTACTGGAAGGATGGCTCAACGGACCCTGCAAAATTCATAGTACAACGGATACAATACCAACGCACAACCTTAGAGCATGTTGGATACTCCGGCAGGTGGCCAAAAGTGGTGAGGATCTACTTCTCCCAAATACCACAGAGCACCATCCCGTGGATAACAACACGGTGTTAACGGTCTTTGAGACCTTCGCGTCAAATAATAGATGCAAGCGAACACTCCACAGCATGGCCGAAATCTGCCACGTAGCAGCAATAAATCCATGGAGTGATACGGCTATTACCTTCAATGCCAGTGACGAACCTAAATTCCGAACAGCCCGAGCACTAGCCGCACTGGTCCTCAATCCAATCGTGGACGGCTTTCGACTCACCAAAGTACTCATGGACGACGGCAGCAGATTAAACCTCATCTATGAGGAAACTCTTCAAAAGATGGAAATAGACTGGAACCACATTGAGCAAAGTAGCACAACCTTTAGAGGAATCATCCCTAGTCGGGAAGCACGCTGTGCTGGGAAAATCACACTAGATGTGGTATTCGGCACGCCGGATAATTACAGGTCCGAAGAAATTACATTCCAAGTGGCCCCATTCAGCAGTGGTTATCACGCTCTTTTAGGACGGGAGGCATTCACAATCTTCCAAGCCGTACCCCATTACGGGTACATGAAGCTCAAAATGCCCGGGCCCAATGGAACCATCACTCTCGCCAGCGATCCGGACACAGCACTCCGCGCCGAAAACAAAACAGCTGCATTGGCCCTCGAGGCATTATCCGAAGCCCTCTCGGCCGAGGAATTGACCATGCTACGCTCCACAGTGGACAGGGACGACGTGATACTCGACAAGAGATCCAAGTCCACCTCTTTTAAACCAGTGGATGAAATAGTCAAATTCCAAGTCCACCCAACGGACCCTACAAAAAACAGCCTCCATCGGGGCACAGCTAAGCCTCGATGTGGATGCCGCACTACGAGAGTTCCTGGGCGAGAACTGGGACATATTCGCCTAGCATCCCTTAGACATGCCAGGAATCCCATGCAGGCTGGCCGAGCATAGCCTCAATATCCTAAAGGGATTCAAGCTGGTCAAGCAAGCTCTTCGGTGTTTCTCCGAACCTAAGAGACATGCCATGGGAGAGGAACTAGCCAAGTTATTGGAGGCCGGATTCATCAAACAAATATAACACCCGGATTGGCCAGCAAACCTGGTGATGGTACCAAAGAAGGACAAATCCTGGCGCCTTTGTGTCGATTTCAATGACCTCAATAAAGCTTGCCCAAAGGATCCCTTCACCCTCCCACACATCGATCAAATCATTGATGCTACCACAGGACACGAGTCATTGTGTTTCCTCAATGCATACTCCGGTTACCACCAAATCAAGATGGCGGAGTCCGACCAAGCCGCAACGGCATTCATCACACCATACGGTCCCTTCTGTTTTAACACAATGCCTTTTGGGCTCAAGAATGCCGGCGCAACATATCAGCGCATGATTCAGACATTTCTGGAGAAACAAATCGGCAAAATAGTAGAGGAATACATAGACGATGTGGTTGTTAAAACCAAACACGTCGACTCTTTGATAGATGACTTGAGGCTCACATTCGACAACCTCCAAACATACGACATCAAGCTCAATCCGGAAAAATGCGTTTTCGGCGTACCAGCCGGAAAGCTCCTGGGTTTCATTGTCTCCAATAGAGGTATCGAATCTAACCCGGCCAAAATCCGAGCTTTGTCACAGTTGGCTACACCAACAGACCTCAAACAAATCCAGAAGTTAACTGGATGCGTGGCGGCTCTAAGCCGCTTTATCTCCCGCTTAGGAGAAAAAGCTTTACCCCTTTATCGCCTTCTTCGACGCACCGAACACTTTGAGTGGACGGACGCTGCCACAGCCGGATTGGAAGAAATAAAGGCCATTTTGGCAACCAACCCAATCCTGGCCGCGCCAAACATTGGCGAACCAATGCTATTGTACATTGCGGCAACTCATCAAGTTGTAAGCGCAGTGCTCGTCATCGAACGAGAAGCCGCCGGACATAAATTCTCTCTTCAAAAGCCGGTATACTATGTATCCACTGTCCTCACTCCATGCAAATCACGGTACCCACATTATCAAAATATAGCCTATGCGGTATTCATGGAGTCCCGGAAGCTATGACACTACTTTCAAGAGTGTTCGATTACGGTAGCCTCGAAGTGCCACTTAATGATATTATAAACAACCGCGACGCTACGGGCCGGATTGCCAAATGGGCCATTGAGCTCCTCCCGTTCGACATAACATACAAACCCCGACGAGCCATTAAATTGCAAGTATTGGCCGACTTCGTCGCCGAATGGACGGAGGCCGAACTCCCTAAAGAGTACGGCGCATACTCCAACTGGATCATGCACTTCGACGGTTCTAAAATGTTGGCTGGTCTAGGGGCTAGCGTCGTCCTGACATCCCCAACCGGGGATACCGTTCAGTACGTACTGCAAATATTGTATACAGACTCCAACAATGCAGCCGAATACGAAGCTCTGTTGCATGGTCTTCGGATGGCAGTCTCCATGGGCATTCAATGCATGGAGGTGCGTGGGGATTCAAACCTCGCAATATCCCAAATAAATGGAGACTTTGACGCCAAGGATCCGAAAATGGCGGCCTATCGAAACGCCGTCCTAAAAATGTCAGCTCGGTTCGAGGGGCTCGAATTTCACCATATGGCTCGAGAAAACAATCAGGCGGCGGATGTCCTCGCCCGCATCGGCGCAAAACGTGATACGGTCCCCCCAACATATTTCTGGAAAGGCTATTCAAGCCATCCGTAGTATGGGAAGGAGACACCGATAACAATAGTCCGGACCTGGCCAAAATGTCCGATACCGAATACTCTGACACAATCGGAGGCTCTGCCACCGAAATAACACCTTCAGCCCACGTAATAATGGCCATTATTGCCCCGTGGACAGAATCATTCCTGGCCTACCTAACTAGACAGGAACTTCCGGAGGACCAAAATGAGGCACACTGCATAGTGCGGCGATCCAAGGCCTACAGGGTCCATGAGGGAGAATTGTACAAAAAAAGCACTACCGGAGTCCTTCAAAGGTGCATCTCCGAAGAGGAAGGGCGGAATCTTTTGGCAGAAATTCACGTCGGACTCGGCGGTCATCACGCCGCAGCCCGGGCCCTTGTAAGCAAGGCCTTCCACACATGATTCTATTGGCCAACAGCCCGGGTAGACGCATAGGACTTGGTCCAACGTTGCGCCGGTTGCCAGCTCTTTGAAAATCAAAGCCACATGCCACTCACCGCCCTCCAAACAATCCCCATTACATGGCCCTTTGCGGTCTGGGGGTTTGACATGGTTGGACCCCTCAAAGGGGGAACCCACAAGAAAAAATACTTACTGGTCATGGTGGATAAATTCACCAAATGGATAGAGGCCAAACCTGTTAAAACAGCTGAATCCAGACCGGTGATAGACTTCATATCCGGGGTTGTACACCGTTATGGAGTCCTCCACAGCATCATCACTAACAATGTCACGAACTTTACGGCCGACGAGGTAAAACTCTGGTGCAACAAAATGGGCATCAAGCTCGATTATGCTTCAGTCTATCACCCACAAACCAACGGTCAAGTCGAGCGAGCAAACAGACTTATAATGAGCGGCATTAAACCCAGATTAGTGCGTTCCTTAACGGAGTCTGACACGCACTGGGTAGAGGAGCTCGACTCCGTACTCTGGGGGCTGCAGACCATGCCGAATCATAGTACCGGATATACACCGTTCTTTATGGTGTACGGCGCAGAGGCAGTCTTGCCCTGCGACATAATTCATGACTCACCTTGAGTGCGCATGTAAAAATAAAGAGAAGCCGAGCTCGATCGGCAGGACAGTCTGGACACCTTGGAGGAGGAGCGCGATGTAGCCAAAGCCCGTTCCGCATTTTATCAGCAACAGGCCCGCAGATACCAAAGCAGAGAAGTACGGGCCAAAACTTATAACATTGGCGAACTAGTTCTACGCCTGTCGGATAAGAAAAAGAACAAGCTCGAGCCCAAATGGGAAGGTCCCTTCATTATTGACCGAGTTCTGACCGGTGGAGCGTACCGACTGCGGGATGCATCAACTAGTTGACTCGAGCTGAACCCATGGAACGCGGCCAGGCTCCCAAGATTCTACGCCTAGCACCGGACTCTATGTTAGTCCCCTCCCTTTGTCCATTTTCTGCATATACATCATCTGTCTTGTTTCCCTTTCTTTCTTTCTCTTATTATTTCTCTAGGCCTTCAAGGGTCACCTTGTGCCTCACTTGTACATTACAGATGCGCTGGCCGCACTCTTCATACCTGGGGGCTTCTTTCACAGAAGCTTAAATTATTTATCTGGGCCTCACGCCCAACACATGTGTTATACTTCCGCATGTACCTTTTTTCACCATTATATGCATCGATATGACTTAAGTTTTGGCCAAGCTGGGTTGCTTGGCTCTTGTATTTATGCCCTACGTTCCCGTTAATTCGGCTAGGGCATAAGGGGAGCACCTCTGTGATTGTTACTGCCGGGTCAGCCGGATGTGTACCTCAGACTGGGTGAAGCCGAAAGCTAGCGTTCTTAAGGGAATATTCGGTCGGTGAACAAAAGATGATTTTTATTTATTGTCCATATCTGCCCCCAGATGCTTTTTCTGCGATTCTTATCGCAGTCCGGACATTCACTTTAGGGCATGCTTACCCAGGGAAAGGAACCCTTAACGGAACTATTCTCTCTGGAAGATGTTTCTTACTACCCATGTAATATAACATAACTAGTTGGGCACTTGTCTGATAAAGCACTAATGACCCCTACGCCTGGTCTCCACGCATACCCCGGTTCTTATATAACTGAGTGGGTATTCGGATACACTTCGGACTATTGGGCCCAGAGGTCGAAGCGAAAAGGTCCGCAACGACAAATGATCTACAATCCGGCTAGAAGGCATTATACATGTCACTTTAATTACATAGTCATGCAGACTGACTAAATTCCTCTTCTATACAGTCTAGCTTACAATCCTGTTGGGAATACATTGCGGCTAATTCTACTTGCCCATAAACTAAGCTAACGGGGATCTCTTTTCCGTCAGGCCCCACAGGTCCCACCTCGGCCATGTGATTTGGGTCTGCCTTGGTATGCCGAGTCTTCACCATGGCCCAGGCCTCTCTGGCACCCTGTCGGCAGGCTGATATCTTCCATAATCGGAGGCGCCGTCGTGCTCCCTTGAGCTTCTCCATAAGCTCGGCAACGCCCTCTGACAGGGAGACGGATGGGCACAAAGCCTGGGCAATGATGTCTACTACACAACCTTCTTCTTGTAGACGTTGTTGGGCCTCCAAGTGCAGAGGTTTGTAGGACACTAGCAAATTTCCCTCAAGTGGATGACCTAAGGTTTATCAATCCATAGGAGGCGTAGGATAAATATGGTCTCTCTCAAGCAACCCTGCAACCAAATAACAAAGAGTCTCTTGTGTCCCCAACACACCCAATACAATGGTAATTTGTATAGGTGCACTAGTTTGGCAAAGAGATGGTGATAAAAGTGGTATATGGATAATAGATATGGGTATTTGTAATCTGAAATTACAAAAACAGCAAGGTAAAGAATGATAAAAGTAAGTGTAAACAGTATTGCAATGTGCGGAAATAAGGCCTAGGGTTCATACCTTCACTAGTGTAAGTTCCCTCAACAATACTAACATAATTGGATCACATAACTATCCCTCAACATGCAACAAAGAGTCACTCCAAGGTTACTAATAGCGGAGAATGAACGAAGAGATTATGGTACGGTACGAAACCACCTCAAAGTTATTCTTTCCAATCAATCCGTTGGGCTATTCCTATAAGTGTCACAAATAGCCCTAGAGTTCGTACTAGAATAACACCTTAAGACACAAATCAATCAAAACCCTAATGTCACCTAGATACTCCAATGTCACCTCAAGTATCCGTGGGTATGATTATACTATATGCATCACACAATCTCAGATTCATCTATTCAACCAACACGTAGGACATCAAAGAGGGCCCCAAAGTTTCTACCGGAGAATCACGACGAAAACGTGTGCCAACCCCTATGCATAGGTTCCCAAGGTCATGGAACCCGCAAGTTGATCACCAAAACATACATCAAGTGGATCATAGAATACCCCATTGTCACCACAGATACGCACAGTAAGACATACATCAAGTGTTCTCAAATCTTTAAAGACTCAATCCGATAAGATAACTTCAAAGGGGAAACTCAATTCATTACAAGAGAGTAGAGGGGGCGGGAAGAAACATCATAGGATCCAAATATAATAGCAAAGCTCGCGATACATCAAGATCGTAACATCTCAAGAACACGAGAGAGAGAGAGAGATCAAACACATAGCTACTGGTACATACCCTCAGCCCCGAGGGAGAACTACTCCCTCCTCGTCATGGAGAGCACCGGGATGATGAAGATGGACACCGGAGAAGGATTGCCCCCTCCGACAGGGTGCCGGAACGGGTCTAGATTGGTTTTCGGTGGCTAAGGAGGCTTCTGGCAGCGGAACTCCCGATCTATTGTGCTCTTCTGGAAGTTTTAGGATACGTAGGTATATATGGGTGAAAGAGATACGTCAGGAGACCGAAGGGGGGCCACGAGGCAGGGGGGCGTGCCCTAGGGGGGTGGGCGCCCCCACCCTCGTGAGCACCTCCCTTCTTTCCTGACGTGCACTCCAAGCTTTTCCGGTAGCTTTCCTTCCAAAAATAACTTCTCCAGTTGATTTCGTTCCGTTCCGACTCCGTTTGATATTCCTTTTCTTCGAAACACTGAAATAGGCAAAAACAGCAAATCTGGGCTGGGCCTCCGGTTAATAGGTTAGTCCCAAAAATGATATAAAAGTGGATAATAAAGCCCAATATTGTCCAAAACAGTAGATAATATAGCATGGAGCAATAAAAAATTATAGATATGTTGGAGACGTATCAAGCATCCCCAAGCTTAATTCCTGCTCGTCCTCGAGTAGGTAAATGATAAAACAAATTTTTTGATGCGGAGTGCTACTTGGCATAATTTCAATGTAATTATTCTTAATTGTGGTATGAATATTCAGATCTATAAGATTCAAGACAAAAGTTCATATTGACATAGAAATAATAATACTTCATGCATACTAACAAAGCAATCATGTCTTCTCAAAATAACATGGCCAAAGAGAGCTATCCCTACAAAATCATATAGTCTGGCTATGCTCCATCTTCACCACACAAAATATTTAAATCATGCACAACCCCGATGACAAGCCAAGCGATTGTTTCATACTTTTTATGTTCTCAAACTTTTTCAATTTTCACGCAATACATGAGCGTGAGCCATGGACATAGCACTATAGGTGGAATAGAATGGTGGTTGTGGAGAAGACAAAAAGGGAGAAGATAGTCTCACATCAACTAGGCGTATCAACGGGCTATGGAGATGCCCATCAATAGATATCAATGTGAGTGAGTAGGGATTGCCATGCAACGGATGCACTAGAGCTATAAGTATATGAAAGCTCAACAAAAGAAACTAAGTGGGTGTGCATCCAACTCGCTTGCCCACAAAGACCTAGGGCATTTTGAGGAAGCCCATCATTGGAATGTACAAGCCAAGTTCTATAATTAAAGATTCCCACTAGTATATGAAAGTGACAACATAGGAGACTCTCTATCATGAAGATCCTGGTGCTACTTTGAAGCACAAGTGTGGTAAAAGGATAGTAGCATTGCCCCTTCTCTCTTTTTCTCTCATTTTTATTTTTTATTTTTTTATTTGGGCCTTCTCTTTTTTTATGGCCTCTTTTTTTATTTGGGCTTCTTTGGCCTCTTTTTTTTCATCCGGAGTCTCATCCCGACTTGTGGGGGAATCATAGTCTCCATCATCCTTTCCTCACTGGGACAATGCTCTAATATTGATGATCATCACACTTTTATTTTTCTTACAACTCAAGAATTACAACTCGATACTTAGAACAAGATATGACTCTATATGAATGCCTCCGGCGGTGTACCGGGATGTGCAATGATGCATGGGTGACATGTATGAAAAAATTATGAATGGTGGCTTTGCCACAAATATGATGTCAACTACATGATCATGCTAAGAAATATGACAATGATGGAGTGTGTCATAATAAATGGAATGGTGGAAAGTTGCATGGCAATATATGTCGGAATGGATATGGAAATGCCATAATAGGTAGGTATGGTGGCTGTTTTGAGGAAGGTATATGGTGGGTTAATGGTACCGGCGAAAGTTGCGCGGTACTAGAGAGGCTAGCAATGGTGGAAGGGTGAGAGTGCGTATAATCCATGGACTCAACATTAGTCATAAAGAACTCACATACTTATTGCGAAAATCTATTAGTTATCGAAACAAAGTACTACGCGCATGCTCCTAGGGGGATAGATTGGTAGGAAAAGACCATCGCTCGTCCCCGACCGCCACTCATAAGGAGGACAATCAATAAATAAATCATGCTCCGACTTCATCACATAACGGTTCACCATATGTGCATGCTACGGGAATCACAAACTTCAACACATGTATTTCTCAAATTCACAACTACTCAACTAGCATGACTCTAATATCACCATCTCCATATCTCAAAACAATCATCAAGCATCAAACTTCTCTTAGTATTCAATACTCTATATGAAAGTTTTTACTATTCTTGGATGCCTAGCATATTAGGATTATTTAAGCAAATTACCATGCTATTTAAAACTCTCAAAATGATATAAGTGAAGCATGAGAGTTCGTCTATTTCTATAATACCACCATCGTGCTCTAAAAGATATAAGTGAAGCACTAGAGCATCGACAAACTACTCCAAAAGATATAAGTGAAGATCAATGAGTAGTTGAATAATTATGCAACTATGTGAAGACTCTCTAACATTTAAGAATTTCAGATCTAAGTATTTTATTCAAACAGCAAGAAAAATTAAAGAAAATAAAATGACGCTCCAAGCAAAACACATATCATGTGGTAAATAAAAATATAGCTCCAAGTAAAGTTATCGATGAACGAAGACGAAAGAGGGGATGCCTTCCGGGGCATCCCCAAGCTTAGGCTCTTGCCACTCCTTATTCCATAGTCCATCGAATCCTTACCCAAAACTTGAAAACTTCACAACACAAAACTTAACAGAAAACTCGTAAGCTCCGTTAGTATAAGAAAATAAATCACCACTTCAAGGTACTGTAATGAACTCATTCTTTATTTATATTGAAGTTAAACCTAATGTATTCCAACTTATCTATGGTTTATAAACTATTTTACTAGCCATAGATTCATCAAAATAAGTAAACAACACATGAAAAACAGAATCTGTCAAAAACAGAACAGTCTGTAGTAATCTGGATCAAACATATACTTCTGGAACTCATAAAATTCTAAAATAAATTGCTGGACCTGAGGAATTTATATGTTAATCATCTGCAAAAATAATTAACTAAATAGCACTCTCCAAATAAAAATGGAAGCAATTCTCGTGAGCGCTAAAGTTTCTGTTTTTGACAGCATGATCAACAAGACTTTCCCCAAGTCTTCCCAAAGGTTCTACTTGGCACAAACACTAATTAAAAGCATAAAACCACATCTAAAAAGAGGCTAGCTGAATTATTTATTACTAAAAAGGAACAAAAAGGAAGGAATAAAAATGAAGTTGGGTTGCCTCCCAACAAGCGCTATCGTTTAACGCCCCTAGCTAGGCATGATGATTTCAATGATGCTCACATAAAAGATAAGAATTGAGACATAAAGAGAGCATCATCAAGAATATGACTAGCACATTTAAGTCTAACCCTCTTCCTATGCATAGGGGTTTTGTGAGTAAACAACTTATGGGAACAATAATCAACTTGCATAGGAGGGCAAAACAAGCATAACTTCAAAACTTTAAGCACATAGAGAGGAAACTTGATATTATTGCAATTCCTACAAGCATATATTCCTCCCTCATAATAATTTTCAGTATCATCATGAATGAATTCAACAATATAACCAGCACCTAAAGCATTCTTTTCATGATCTACAAGCATAGAAATTTTATTACTCTCCACATAAGCAAAATTCTTCTCATTCGGAATAGTGGGAGCATCATAAGAGACTTGAATACTATTAATTGTTTCCACATTAAAATAGTAATGTTCAGAGAAGGGTTAATCATAATCATGACAAGTTTTATAAATATATTACTCACTACTTTTTGTAGCATATGTATCATCACAATAATTATCATAAGTAGGAAGCATGTTATTATCATTATAAATTTGCATATCAAAACTTGGGATACTAAAAATATCATCTTCATTAAGCGTAGCATCCCCAAGCTTGGGACAAAAATTAATTGCAGCAAATATATTCTCAAAAACATCATCTTCATCAAACATAGCATCCCCAAGCTTGGGCCTTTTCATATTATAAGCACAATCACTCTCATCGTTGATAGTATGGATAGCACCAACAGTATAGCATTTATCATATTCTTCCAAGCAAGTGCCAAAAAGATTTTCAAGATCATAAGAAGTATCATTATCTTCCACAATTATATTTTCATGAGGCACAATAGTAATAGGAGCAGCACTATTTGGGAGGGATATCTTTTTACCTCTCTTCCTTTTTCTTTTCTTCTTCTTCACCACATAATGTGTGGGTTCAATCCTCTTTTTGGAGCTCCTTATTAATGATATTGGTTGAATAGGAGGATCCTCCTCATTACCTGATTCATCATAAGAAATAATAGGGGGATATTGGGAAGTCTCTTCCCTTTCATTAGTATTCTCTTCATCTTCTATTTGTTTTCTTTTCTTTATGTAGTTGGCAATATAAGGATTTTCAATACAATTCACCGCACAATACATATAAATCTTCTCTAGATAAAAATCAAGAATTCTATCAAGATTAAACTTTGGAATACCCTCCATTATACATTTCATTTCCTCATACCCAAAAAGAAGACTAAACTCTTTATGATGCTCAAGGGTAATCAAATTATCACAATTTTTGGATATGATTCGGTCATGAAACAATTTGCATTGGAGATTTAAATGACCATGTTCATTGCAAAGTTCACAAGGAGCACGAAAAATATTGAATTTTTTAGCACAATCATCTAGCTCTTCTGGCAACAATTTAGTTTCTAAGTAGTTATGCCTCTTGCAATATCTATCTTCCCTATTTGGTGTGTACTTACAAACCCAATGCATTCCACAAAAATTGACATGTTTATAGGAGACATTTTCATCATAACTAGTGCAATCATCATTAGTATCATGGATATTCAAAGAATTCGTAATAACAACATTGCAATCATGCTCATCATTCAAATATTTAGCTCCAAGCATTTTAATGCATTCTTCTTCTAGCACTTGAGCACAATTTTCCTTTCCATCATACTTATGAAAGATATTAAAAAGGTGAAGCGTATGAGACAAACTTAATTCCATTTTTTTGTACTTTTCTTTTATAAACTAAACTAGTGATAAAACAAGAAACTAAAAGACTCGATTGCAAGATCTAAAGATATACCTTCAAGCACTCTCCTCCCCGGCAACGGCGCCAGAAAAGAGCTTGATGTCTACTACACAACCTTATTCTTGTGGACATTGTTGGGCCTCCAAGTGCAGAGGTTTGTAGGACAGTAGCAAATTTCCCTGAAGTGGATGACCTAAGGTTTATCAATTCGTAGGAGGCGTAGGATGAATATGGTCTCTCTCAAGCAACCCTACAACCAAATAACAAAGAGTCTCTTGTGTCCCCAACACACCCAATACAATGGTAAATTGTATAGGTGCACTAGTTCGGCGAAGAGATGGTGATACAAGTGGTATATGGATAATAGATATGGGTATTTGTAATCTGAAATAATAAAAACAGCAAGGTAACGAATGATAAAAGTAAGTGTAAACAGTATTGCAATGTGTGGAAATAAGGCCGAGGGTTCATACTTTCACTAGTGTAAGTTCCCTCAACAATACTAACATAATTGGATCACATAATTATCCCTCAACATGCAACAAAGAGTCACTCCAAGGTTACTAATAGCGGAGAACGAACGAAGAGATTATGGTACGGTACGAAACCACCTCAAAGTTATTCTTTCCAATCAATCCGTTGGGCTATTCCTATAAGTGTCACAAACAGCCCTAGAGTTCGTACTAGAATAACACCTTAAGATACAAATCAATCAAAATCCTAATGTCACCTAGATACTCCAATGTCACCTCAAGTATTCGTGGGTATGATTATACGATATGCATCACACAATCTCAGATTCATCTATTCAACCAACACATAGGACATCAAAGAGTGCCCCAAAGTTTCTACCAGAGAATCACGACGAAAACGTGTGCCAACCCCTATGCATAGGTTCCCAAGGTCACGGAACCCGCAAGTTGATCACCAAAACATACATCAAGTGGATCATAGAATACCCCACTGTCACCACAGGTATCACAAGCAAGACATACATCAAGTGTTCTCAAATCTTTAAAGACTCAATCCGATAAGATAACTTCAAAGCGGAAACTCAATTTATTACAAGAGAGTAGAGGGGGGGGGGAAACATCATAGGATCCAAATATAATAGCAAAGCTCGCGATACATCAAGATCGTAACATCTCAAGAACACAAGAGAGAGATCAAACACATAGCTACTGGTACATACCCTCAGCCCCGAGGGAGAACTACTCCCTCCTCGTCATGGAGAGCACCGGGATGATGAAGATGGACACCGGAGAAGGATTGCCCCCTCCGGCAGGGTGCCGGAACGGGTCTAGATTGGTTTTCGGTGGCTAAGGAGGCTTCTGGCAGCGGAACTCCCGATCTATTGTGCTCTTCTGGAAGTTTTAGGATACGTAGGTATATATGGGTGAAAGAGATACGTCAGGAGACTGAAGGGGGGGCCACGAGGCAGGGGGGCACGCCCTAGGGGGGTGGGGGCGCCCCCCGCCCTCGTGGGCACCTCCCTTCTTTCCTGACGTGCACTCCAAGCTTTTCCGGTAGCTTTCCTTCCAAAAATAACTTCTCCAGTTGATTTCGTTCCGTTCCGACTCCGTTTGATATTCCTTTTCTTCGAAACACTGAAATAGGCAAAAACAGCAAATCTGGGCTGGGCCTCCGGTTAATAGGTTAGTCCCAAAAATGATATAAAAGTGGATAATAAAGCCCAATATTGTCCAAAACAGTAGATAATATATCATGGAGCAATCAAAAATTATAGATACGTTGGAGACGTATCAGGCAACACCTTGCATCACCTGCCGAACTTGTTCGTGCAGATGTGACAGCTCGGATAGAAGATCACCCGCAGACCCGGGCATTTCCTCCGTGGGACGACCCGTCAGCATACCTACAGACATAACGCTGTTAGTCGGCTTCTTCGCCGAATTCCTTTAAAAGGATTCGTTCAAGCACTTACTGAAAATGCCGCGCCGAAGCCGCTTATTCTCCTTCTCGGAGTCGGCAAGCTGGCCCCGAACGTCTTTTAGTTCCACGCTCATCTTAATATTGGCGTCCTGGAGATTGTTTTTCTCCCGCCTAACCTCAGTTAGCACGCGTTTGCCAGCCTCTTGCTATTGCATAACATGCTGGTCCTCTGGATTTTCTCCGAATTCATATGCAACATCTGTTGTTAGATCTGCAGCCATGCCACACATTATATGGTAACTATCACTCTTTAAAATAAATGTTACCAGCAGGTGACTTTTTCGGTTCCTGCAATGCGGCCACAACAGCCCGTAGTTGGGTCTTGCATTCCTCTAGCTCCTGTGTTAGCCTAGTATTCTTCTCTGTAAGAACCTACATAATAAAGATGATCCTTAAATCAGTTCTGCTAACTGTTTCAAGTCTCAGGGGCTACTGATACATATGAATCGTCAGATTCACTTACCCGTACATCCTTTACATATTGATACATGGCTCTGGCTAGGCCATCTTGAGAAGCACGAAGGTACGCCTCTCTGGAATTAAAGGCATCAAATGCCTCTGGTGAGAAACAAGCGTCCCGGAGTACGGCCCGGCGGCGCCTATGGTTCATGGCACTTTCCACTTTTGAGTTAGTAGCGGATAAGCTATCCGCATCCTCCGTAGGGGGATTATCCGGCGCCTGCCCCATATCGGCTTCCGCCTCTATGTCCGGTCCTGGCGCCCGGCTGGTGGAAGCATGATTAGTGACATCGCCGGACATATTCCGGCGAGCGTTTTTTCTGTTAAAGAAACACGGGCGTCATTATATTTCAAGAAATATGATAACCATGGAGTGGGGTTTGTTATACCTTTGCGCCGGCGTCTCCGTCCTGACCGCCTTCCTTTTTGGCCTACCCGGCCTCGGTGCCTCCTACTGGCGCGTTGCCGTGGGTTCGGCAGGGCGTCCCGAATGCCTTCCCTATAAAATGCCATGTGCATATGGTGGGTGAAGTGTCTAAAAGGGGATCCTAGTTTTGGAGTTGGGATTTTTTGGTTTTTCTTACGTGCGATGCAGGGAGCCTTCCGGGATAGTCTGCCGTAATGGCCACCATGGCATCGTCGCAGCTTAATTGATAGAACTGTCGGTCTATTAGCTCCATGATAACCCACAAGTATAGGGGATCGCAACAGCTTTCGAGGGTAGAGTATTCAACCCAAATTTATTGATTCGACACAAGGGGAGCCAAAGAATATTCTCAAGTATTAGCAGCTGAGTTGTCAATTCAACCACACCTGGAAACTTAGTATCTGCAGGAAACTGTTTAGTAGCAAAGTAATATGATAGTGGTGGTAGCGGCAACAAAAGTAAAGACAACAAAATTAATGTTTTTGGTATTTTGTAGTGATTGTAACAGTAGCAGCGGGAAAGTAAATAAGCGTAAACCAGTATATGGAAAACTCGTAGGCACCGGATCAGTGATGGATAATTATGCCGGATGCGGTTCATCATGTAACAGTCATAACATAGGGCGACACAGAACTAGCTCCAATTCATTAATATAATGTAGGCATGTATTCCATATATAGTCATACGTGCTTATGGAAAAGAACTTGCATGACATCTTTTGTCCTACCCTCCCGTGGCAGCGGGGTCCTATTGGAAACTAAGGGATATTAAGGCCTCCTTTTAATAGAGAACCGGAACAAAGCATTAGCACATAGTGAATACATGAACTCCTCAAACTATGGTCATCACCGGGAGTGGTCCCGATTATTGTCACTTCGGGATTGCCGGATCATAACACATAGTAGGTGACTATAGACTTGCAAGATAGGATCAAGAACTCACATATATTCATGAAAACATAATAGGTTCAGATCTGAAATCATGGTACTCGGGCCCTAGTGACAAGCATTAAGCATAGCAAAGTCATAGCAACATCAATCTCAGAACATAGTGGATACTAGGGATCAAACCCTAACAAAACTAACTCGATTACATGATAAATCTCATCCAACCCATCACCGTCTAGCAAGCCTACGATGGAATTACTCACGCACGGCGGTGAGCATCATGAAATTGGTGATGGAGGATGGTTGATGATGAAGACGGCGACGAATCCCCCTCTCTGGAGCCCCGAACGGACTCCAGATCAACCCTCCCGAGAGGTTTTAGGTCTTGGCGGCGGCTCCGTATCATAAAACACGATGATTTCTTCTCTCTGATTTTTTTTCTCTCCGAAAGCAAATATATAGAGTTGGAGTTGGCGTCAGAGGGCATCTAGGGGGCCCACGAGGTAGGGGGCGCACCCTAAGGGGGCGCCCCCCACCCTCGTGAGAAGGGTGTGGGCCCCCTGGTGTTCATCTTTGGCGAGGATTTTTTTTATTTTTTCTAAGATGTTCCGTGGAGTTTCAGGTCATTCCGAGAATATTTGTTTTCTGCACACAAAACAACACCATGGCAATTCTGCTGAAAACAACATCAGTCCGGGTTAGTTCTATTCAAATCATACAAGTTAGAGTCCAAAATAAGGGCAAAAGTGTTTGGAAAAGTAGATACAATGGAGACGTATCAACTCCCCCAAGCTTAAACCCTTGCTTGTCCTCAGGCAATTCAGTTGACAAACTGAAAGAAAGAAAGAAAAACTTTTATAAACTCTGTTTGCTCTTGTTGTTGTAACTATCTCAAGCCAGCATTCAAGTTTTCAGCATAGATCATAACTAACCATATTTGCAATAATTCTCAGGTCTCATAATTACTCATATCAATAGCATAATCAACTAGCAAGTTATAATGATAAATCTCGGATGACAACACTTTCTCAAAACAATCATAATATGATATAATAAGATGGTATCTCGCTAGCCCTTTCTGAGACTGCAAAACATAAATGCAGAGCACCTTTAAAGATCAAGGACTGACTAGACATTGTAATTGATGGTAAAAGAGATCCAATCATAGTCACACCCAACATAGATTAATAGTGATGAATGCAAATGACAGTTGTGCTCTCCAGCTAGTGCTTTTTAATAAGAGGGTGATGACTCAACATAAAAGTAAATGGATAGGCCCTTTGCCGAGGGAAGCAGGGATTTGTAGAGGTGCCAGAGCTCAGTTTTGAAATAGAAATAAATTGTATTTTGAGCGATATACTTTCATTGTCAACATAACAACTAAGAGATGGCGATATCTTCCATGCTAAACACATTATAGGCGGTTCCCAAACAGAATGGTAAAGTTTATACCCCCCCTCCACCAACAAACATCAATCCATGGCTTGCTCGAAACAACGAGTGCCTCCAACATACATCAGGTCCCAGGGGGAGTTTTGTTTGCAATTAATTCTGATTTAGTTTGCATAAAGCATGGGACTGGGCATCCCGGTGACCAGCCATTTTCTCGTGAGTGAGGAGCGAAGTCCACTCCTCTTGAGAATAACTCGCCTAACACGGAAGATAAGGACAACCTTGGTTGATACATGAGCTATTCGAGCATACAAAACAGAATGTTTATTTGAAGGTTTAGAGTTTGGCACATACAAATTTACTTGGAACGGCAGGTAGATACCGCATATAGGAAGGTATGGTGGAGTCATCTGGAATAACTTTGGGGTTTAAGGGATTGGATGCACAAGCCGTATTCCCGCTTAGTAAAAGTGAAGGCTAGCAAAAGACTAGGAAGCGACCAACTAGAGAGCGACAACAACCATGTACATGCATTAAAATTAATAAACATTGAATGCAAGCATGAGTAGGATATTATCCACCATGAACATAAATATCGTGAAGGCTATGTTGATTTGTTCCAACTACATGCGTGAACATGTGCCAAGTCAAGTCACTTAAATCATTGAAAGGAGGATACCAACCCATCATACCACATCATAACCATCTCAATAGCATGTTGGCACACAAGGTAAATCATTATAACTCATAGCTAATCAAGCATGGCACAAGCAACTATGATCTCTAATTGTCATTGCAAACATGTTTATTCATAATAAGCTGAATCAAGAACGAGGGACTCATCATATTTACAAAAACAAAAGAGGTCGAGTTCATACCGGATTTTCTCATCTTAGTCAGTCCATCATATATCATCATAATTGCCTTTCACTTGCACGACCGAACGGTGTGAATAATAATAAGAGTGCACATGCATTGGACTAAGCTAGAATCTGTGAGCATTCAATAAACAGGAGAAGACAAGGCAATATGGGCTCTGGGTTAAATCAACAATAATGCATATAAGAGCCACTTCAACAATTTAATTATGGTCTTCAGGTCATTCCGACAATATTTGTTTTCTGCACATAAAACAACACCATGGCAATTCTGCTGAAAACAGCGTCAGTCCGGGTTAGTTCCATTCAAATCATACAAGTTAGAGTCCAAAACAAGGGCAAAAGTGTTTGGAAAAGTAGATACGACAGAGACGTATCACTCCACGGATATAACCGAATCTTCTTTGAGTCCGGAGTCGAGGGCCCGGTCAGGGTCCTCTGGTTGTGGAGAAGGGCTGCTGACCTCCTTTATGGCTTTTCGCAGTTCCTGCCGCAAAGTGGCAAGGTGAATACTTACGACAAAGAATGCGGGAAAAATGGAGCAGGGAGATATAACTTACCCAGCTTGGAGGATTGTACATGGAGAATCCATCTCGTGGCTTGTTGCAGGTGAACTCCTCCTCCTCACCCTTGAACAGTTCGGACAGAATCTTCGCTAGAGCGGCAGCATTGTCCGGACCCATATGTCCGCAGCGGGTGGCATCATCCGCCCCGTTATAACACCACAAGGGGTGCCCACTATATTGAATTGGCCGCACTCCCCGCATTATGCAAATTGACATAACTTCGATTATTGTCAATCCTGATCGAGCCAGTGCTTTGATCTGGTTCATCAGATAAAGGACTTCTCCGTTGTCTTCCGCCTGGGGGCTCTGTGGGTGCCAACTTTGGCGCTTCTTCAGAGGAGCATTGTTGAACTCAGGAAGATCCCGCCGAACAGGGTCCGGAAGGGGGACGTCCTCCATGTAGAACTATTCTGAAGGCCAGTCTTCGGATGACTTCTTCGGGGTACCGGACAGGTATCCGGTATCGGCGATGCACCATATTTCCGCTCCGCCCACTTGATAAAGTGATTCCCTCTATGTGCGAGGGACAAGGCAGAATAGCCTTTTCCACAGCTCGAAGTGAGCCTCGCAGCCCAGGAACAACTCGCAGAGAGCAACACAGCCGGCGATATGTAGAATGGAGGCAAGGGCGAGATTGTGTAATTGGAGGCTGTAGAACTCCAGGAGCCCGTGGAGGAACGGATGAATTGGAAATCCGAGTTCCCTTAGTAAATAAGGAACAAGGCAGACCCGTTCTCCCATGGAGGGACAAGGAAGGCTCTCCGCTTGCGCCCCGCCATTGTAGGTGGCGAGCCCGGCTTGAACAGGCACCATATATGCCGGAGGAAGAAATCCCTTAGTCTGCAGCTCGACTAATCGACTGTGCGGGACTGAACACCTCTCCCAATCACCGGGCTTAGGGCTACGGGGGCAGGAGGAGGAGCTGCGGAGGTCGGCCATGCTGGAATGGATCTTTCCGAAGCACGCTCTGATGAATTCTCGCTGGGGGAGGATGATATGGATCGGATCTAAGAATCCCCATCCCTTTAATAGACAATTTATTTATTTGGCTAGGGGGGCGAATGTAAAAATGCCCTGGCGCCTCGTATTCATTCGACGCGTGGGAGATAGACCTATTGGGCACAGAAGCCGAGAGGTTCAACATTTATGGAGCCGGACACTGCATACGAACACTTGAAAGTTGGAGAAGAACCCGCCTTGCAATGCCGAAGACAACACTGCGCGTTGGACTCATCGTCATTGAAGCCTGGTTCGAGGGATACTGAGGGAGTCCTGGATTAGGGGGTCTCCGGACAGCCGGACTATATCCTTTGGTCGGACTGTTGGACTATGAAGATACTAGATTGAAGACTTCGTCTCGTGTCCGGATGGGACTCTACTTGGCATGGAAGGCAAGCTAGGCAATACAGATATGTATATCCCCTCCTTTGTAACTGACCTTGTGTAACCCTAGCCCCCTTCGGTGTCTATATAAACCGGAGGGTTTTAGTCTGTAGGACAACAACAATAACATACAATCATACCATAGGATAGCTTCTAGGGTTTAGCCTCTCTGATCTCGTGGTAGATCTACTCTTGTACTACCCATATCATCAATATTAATCAAGTAGGACGTAGGGTTTTACCTCCATCAAGAGGGCCCGAACCTGGGTAAAACATCGTGTTCCCTGCCTCCTGTTACCATCCGCCTTAGACGCACAGTTCGGGACCCCCTACCCGAGATCCGCCGGTTTTGACACCGACACGTGTTCCTTTATAAAGGGGATGAATATCAGGCGTCCTCCTTGTGGCCGTTCGAGACTTACCTAAGATCTAGGAGTCATACCAACATGCACGGTTGGGTTACCCATGTTTGTATTGATGAGAATCTCGTGATAAGGGGAACACGATCTCTGCTTTGACAAGACGTGTCAAGAAACCACCTCGCATTATGTGCGGGGCTGGTTAGAGAGAAACGGTTCAAATAATTACTAGGCCGTGGCGTGATGTCATGCTGCCAAAACATGTTAGCAGATTAGATTTGTGGAAATATTATTCTCTCTACGGTGGTATGTGGAACTTATTTTGCAGGGTCGGACACTATCCTTGTATTCAAACTCTTCCGTGGTGTATTCGTAGGAGGAACCCGTCTTGCAATGCCGAAGACAACACTGAGCGCCGGACTCATCGTCATTGAAGCCTGGTTCAGGGGCTACTAAGGGAGTCCTGGATTAGGGGGTCTCCGGACAGCCGGACTATATCCTTTGGCCGGACTGTTGGACTATGAAGATACGAGATTGAAGACTTCTTCCCATGTCTAGATGCGACTCTACTTGGCATGGAAGGCAAGCTAGGCAATACGGATATGGATATCTCCTCCTTTGTAACCGACCTTGTGTAACCCTAGCCCCCTCCGGTGTCTATATAAACCGGAGGGTTTAGTCCGTAGGACAACATACAATCATACCATAGGCTAGCTTTTAGGGTTTAGCCTCTCCGATCTCGTGGTAGGTCAACTCTTGTACTACTCATATTATCAAGAATAATCAAGTAGGATGTAGGGTTTTACCTCCATCAAGAGGGCCCGAACCTGGGTAAAACATCGTGTCCCCTGCGTCCTGTTACCATCCGCCTTAGACGCACAGTTCGGGAACCCCTACCAGAGATCCACCAGTTTTGACACCGACAGTGACCTTAGCTCAAGGGGAATACAGTGAGGACTGAGTGTTCAGGACTGGGTGTCCGGGACTGTGTGTCCTCAGCTTTAAATACCTAGCCGCCCTAACCAGACGTACAACTATCACAACAGTTGGAACTGGTCTACCAAATCATTGTCTTCACCGAGCCAACTGGTTCCATTTCCTCAGCCCTTCCATTTCCTCATTTCTGTGTTGTGTGCTTGTTCATATCTGTTTGAAGACTTAGACTGAAGACTTTCTCTATTTCCTCAGCTCAATTTATTCAGTCTGTTTGTCTTCATTCTGTTTTGTCATGTGTTTACGCTTTCTGTACTTTGTGCTTGTTTTCATTTCATCATGAAGACCATGCTTATGTTCTGTTATGTTTACATCTGAGTACTTATTCCGCTGCAAGTAGTTCTTCACTCAGGAATTTCCTCACCCGCAAATTCCTCAGTGAAGAATTCATAAAAATCGCCTATTCACCCCCTCTAGTCGATATAACACACTTTCAATTGGTATCAGAGCAAGGTACTCCCTTGTTCTGTGTGATTTTGGTTTAACCACCTGGAGTTTTAGTTATGTCAACCACAGGAATGAAGGCTGTGATATGCCCCATCTTTGACGGTCATGATTATCCCAAGTGGAAGGCCATGATGAAGAAGCGCCTCATGGCGAGGAACAACGAACTCTGGACCGTCACCGTGATTGGTCTTACTGACCAATGCAAGATGGCGGAGGCTGATGACATTCGCAAGTACACACTACTCAACCTCATGACAAAGGACATCATCTGCTCCGGCTTGTCACAAAACTAGTTCAGGAACGTTATGCATCTCAGCCATGCGAAACTCATCTGGGACTGACTCTCTGAGGTCTATGAAAGTCATCGATCTCACCATGAACCCTTGTTCAAAGAATTCATGGAATCACGCAAGGCTATGACTTTCGATCCAGAGTCATCATCCTCTGCACCATGTCTTACGGCAAAAGGTGCCAAGGTAACTGAATGCTACTTATCTAAGTCCAGTGATGATGAATCTGGTGATGAATTTGGACCCAGTTATGTCAAACTTGCTTCCCTTGCCACTAAACAACAAAGAGCTTCGGAAAAAGTTCAAAACATGCTGAATGAGAGTGATGATATGTTGGGTGAAGAAATGGATCGTTCTAAAGCCTTAGCTGAAAGTCTTCAGGGACTTCAGTCCAAGTTTGACAATCTTCAAGGTCATCATAACACTCTCCTATCTGATCATGAGAAGCTTTCTTATGAATTTCTTCAAAGAAAGCAAGATCTTGAGCAATTAAGAGTGAGTTATGAAGATCTTCAGAAGGAGCGTGATTCATTACTTGCTCAACAAATCAGCGCTACTCAGGATGAATTTGTTCCTCCATGTTTGAAGTGCATTGAACGTGAAACTGCTAATTCTTCACCTGAATCTCAAATGCTCCCATTGCTGCAAGTTCTTCAACTGTCTCTACTATCACTAATTCCTCATCTGAGGACATTGCTAGTATCACTGATGATGCAGGGCTGAAGGAATTGTATATGACAGGCACGTACAAAAGCCTGAAAGGGCATCAGGCTCTTTGTGATGTTCTTAAAAAGCAAATCCTCAACAGGAACCCTAGGAAAGAGGGTATTGCCTTTGAGAGGAAACTTAATGCTAATGGGTCCTACTGGAAACCTGAACAGTATCCCAAAACCTCATGGGTTGCTGCAAAGGGACCTTCAGTGGATCCATCAACTTTATCTATCTTTACATGTGAATCTTCATATTCTTCTGATGAGTCATTTGACTCCAATTATAAAATGTTCAAAAATCAGAATGGTGAAGTATTTGCTAGATATGTTGGCACTAACTGTAGGAACGGTCCTCCTATGAAGAAAATCTGGGTTCCCGAAAGGTGCCTTGAAAATCTTCAGGAGAATGTCATCATGACACCACCTGTGAAGAATAGGAACCCCAGGTCAAATTCTTCATATGGACCAAAATCTTCATATGGATCCAAGTCCTCATACGGACCAAACTCCTCACAAGGATCAAATTCCTCAAAAGGATCAAAGTCCTCATATGAGCATCATCGTGCTAACCTATCTGTTTCACAGGGAAGATCTAAGGATTATGGATATGTGCATTATTCTTCAAATCATTATGTTCATAAATCCTCGAAGAATTTCTCTTCTTACTCTTATGCTTACCCTAATCCCTCTTATGTGAAACGAAGTGGATTGGCATCTATGCCACCTTTATCTTATGGAGCTCGCAGAATGATGAACTCTTTGCCACCCCTTCAGATGTGGGTGGTGAAGAAAAAGAACTAATCTCTTATGCAGGGTCAGGTCTCCAGACGAACTTAATCGTCTGAAGAATTTGCTGGAGACCTGAATATGCTTGAAAGGACGCAAGCTAATCATGAAGAAATGAATTCTCATTTCTCACGTCCTCATACTATTTTATCTGTTCTAAGGCTTGATGAAATTGATCTGATTGATATCATATTCTTCACTGATGAAGTATATGAGTTCGTAAGTTGCACTAATTCATTTACAGGATGATCAACCCAAAGCCACCGAGTGAGTCCTTGATAGTGGATGTACAAATCACATGACTGGTGACAGGAGCTTATTTATAGACTCTGCTTTATCTCCATCACATCTGAAGCATATCACCTACGCTGGCAAAGGCAAAAGCAAGGTATTGGGTCTAGGTAAGGTTGCAATCTCAAAGGATCGACACATGGACAAAGTCATACTTGTCGAGTCCTTAGGGTTCAACCTCATGTCTGTCTCAATGCTTTGTGATCTTGATATGGTTGTTGTCTTTGGCAAGTATCGTTGTGTTGTGATCATGGAAGCTGGCAATTCCAAAGTCTCCGAAGGCTTTAGTAGAGGAGATTTGTATATTGTTGATTTCTCTACAAGACCACAACCTGCTACATGTCTACTTGCAAAGGCTTCAGAAGGCTGGCTATGGCATCGACGACCTGGTCATGTTGGCATGAGAAATCTGCACACGCTCGCGAAGAAGAAGCATGTCATTGGCATTGAAAATGTCAAATTCCTCAAGGATCACTTATGCGGAGCCTGTGAAGCTGGAAAGATGACCAAGGCCAAGCATCCAGCGAAGACTATCATGACTACTACGTGATCATTTGAATTGCTTCACACGGATCTCTTTGGCCCTACTCACTATGCCACATTTACTAATGCTGCATCTTTATATGTCTTTGTCCTTGTTGATGATTATTCTCGATATACATGGGGGAATATCATCACTTACAAAACTGAAGTGCAGGAAGTCTTCAAACAATTTTCCTCGAGGGCTTCAACCAACTTTGGTGTGAAGATCAAGCACATCAGAAGTGATAATGGAACTGAGTTCTAGAACACTGGTCTTGATGACTATCTTGATGAACTTGGTATTACTCATGAGTTATCTGCTCCTTATACTCCTCGGCAAAATGGCGTCATAGAGCGCAAGAACATGACTCTTGTTGAGATGGCTCGCACTATGCTTGATGAGTACAAGACGCCTACTCGCTTCTGGCCTGAGGCAATTGATACTGCTTGCCACATCACCAACACGGTATATCTTCACAAAGTCTTCAAGAAGACTGCATATGAACTCCTCACTGGCAAGAAACCCAATGTGAGTTATTTTAAAGTCTTCGGTGCTAAATGCTGGATTAGAGATCCTCATCACAGTTCTAAATTTGCACCGAAAGCACATGAAGGTTTTATACCCGGTTATGGTAAGGACTCGCACACCTACAGTGTCTTCAACACCTATCACCACAAGGTTCTTGAAACTGTAGATGTGCGGTTCGATGAGACTAATGGCTCGCAGAGAGAGCACCTATCTCTTGTGATAGATGAAATACCTCCTGAGGAATCTATTAAGTTCAAGGCTACTGAGGATGTCATTCCTACCGAAGAATCTGCTGAAGAAGTCATTCCAGAACGTGAAGAACGTCATGCTGATGCACCTGAGGAAAATGGTGCTGAAGAAAATGCTGATCAAATTCCTCAACGACAACCCGCTCATCCTTGCGTTGCAAATGAAGTGCAGATTGAGAAAATCATCAGCGACATCAACATTCTAGGTCCTCTCAAACTCTCAAGAGCTTCACATTTATCTAACTTTTGTGGGCACTTTGCTTTCGTCTCTATCACAGAGCCCACTAAGGTAGATGAAGCATTTCTAGAGCCTGAGTGGATTCAAGCTATGCAAGAAGAATTACATCAGTTCGAGCTCAACAACGTCTGGGAACTGTTCAAACGTCCAGATCCTCGGAAGTACAATATCATCGGCACAAAGTGGATCTACCGCAACAAGCAAGATGAAAATGGCCTTGTGGTGAGGAATACAGCACGACTTGTAGCGCAAGGCTACACACAGGTTGAATGAATTGACTTCGATGAAACTTTTACACTTGTTGCTAGACTTGAAGCTATTCGCATATTACTTGCTTATGCTAACCATCATGATATCATCTTATATCAAATGGATGTGAAAAGTGCATTCCTCAATGGTAACCTTGAGGAATAAGTATATGTTGCTCAACCCCCAGATTTTTAAGATCCAAAGCATCCTAACAAAGTCTTGAGACTCAATAAGGCCCTCTATGGCCTCAAGCAGGCCCCTTGAGCGTGGTATGATACTTTGAAGGAATTCCCCATGAAGAAAGGCTTCAAACCCGGTTCACTTGACCCAACTCTTTTCACTAAATCTTATGATGGTGAATTGTTTGTGTGCCAAATATATGTTGATGATATCATTTTTGGTTGTACTGACCAACGTTACAGTGATGAATTTGCCTATATGATGAGTGAAGAATACCAAATGTCTATGATGGGAGAATTGAAATTCTTCTTAGGTCTTCAAATTCGTCAACAACGCAACGGCATATTCGTATTGAGGGAATTCGGCATGCAAGATTGCAAAGGTGTCAAAATCCCTATGCCCACAAATGGCCATCTATGCACTGATAAAAATGGTATTGACTTCGATCAAAAGGTATACCGCTCCATGATTGGTTCTTTATTGTACTTATGTGCATCTAGAACAGATATTATGCATAGTGTTTGCATGTGTGCCCGATTTCAAGCTACACCGAAGGAATCACACCATAAGGCCGTGAAGCATATTCTTCGATATCTAGATCACACACCAACACTTGGATTATGGTATCCCAAGGGCTCGGCTTTTGATCTCATTGGATATTCAGACTCTGACTATGCTAGTGATCGTGTGGACCGCAAGTCAACATCTGGCACATGCCATTTCCTCGGACGATCCTTGGTCTGTTGGTCCTCGAAGAAACAGAACTGCGTATCACTGTCTACTGCTGAAGTTGAGTACATTGCTGCTAGTTCATGCTGTGCTCAACTGCTATGGATGAAGTAAACTCTCAAGGACTATGGTGTCAACGTGAAGAATGTGCCACTCAACTGTGACAATGAGAGTGCCATCAAGATTGCTCATAACCCAATTCAGCACTCGAAGACAAAGCACATTCAGATTTGTCATCATTTTCTTCGTGATCATGTGTTGAAGGGCGACATCTCTATTGAGCATGTGAAGATTGAAGAACAGCTAGCCGACATCTTCACTAAGCCCTTGGATGAGAAGAGATTTAGCAAGTTGCGGTGTGAGCTAAATATCTTAGGATCTTCAAATGTTCTTTGAAAAGGACACTCATCCTAACACTTATGCAAAATTGATGACTTAGATGTGCAACACATGAAGAAACATTTTTCTTTAATCAATGAAGACTAACACTCTAAGTGTGAAGAAATTAATGAAGAATTTGACTCTCAGTACCCTACGACAATTGTACGCGGTGTCTGAAATCATCATTCTTATACGGTGGGTCACGCCACCACCAAAAGTTGAAAAATCTTCAATTTGGGTTTTTCCTCAGTTTGAAATTCCTCAGTTGTTCAATTTCTTCAACTTTGCAATGTCTTCACCATTTCCATCATTTTTCTTCATTGGCTATATATTTATATGTGTTTATGTCCTCTACAGCATTCACTTATTGCTATTTCTTCATGTTGCCTTTTCTGCTAAGTGAATATGATCAGACCCTTCTCCTCTATGCTAAACTCAACCTAGTCTATTCACAAATTCTTCATGTGCGTTCTATTTGAAACTTGTTCAAAATCTTCATTGTGTCCTTGTCAGCTGAAGAAATTGCGAAGGGAACTTTAAACTTATCTTATCTGAATTTTCGGCCTTTGCCGCTCAAACCGTTCCACATTCTGTGAAATGTTTATCTATTCACCCATGATCTCACACGATCATCACCTCTCAGTACATGGGTGACACATGTCAAGCGAATGAGAAGGGTCAGGGGCACGTTCGTCCAATTTCTTTGGGCGAACAGTTTTTCACTTCGATTATAAATATCCCTCCCCTTCCTCACTTTGTTTTTACTCCGCTCGACCTCTCTCCCGCTCGAGCTTCCCAAAACCTAGCGCCGCCGCTACTTCATCGTTGCCGGTGAGGAAGAGCTTCACTGCCTCGACCTTGTCGCCGTTGTACTCGCGTCGGCTGCGGATTTCTTCACTCCGCCGCCGCCGTAGCTGTCCTCTTCTGCCAAGTTAGGGTGTGGAAGATCTGAACCGATGAGCTTCACATCTACACTTCCCAGTTCGTCATGTTCTTCGTCCAAGGTAATTAAAATTTAATTTTGTTGCCCTCTTTGATTCTAATGGTTTCTACAAAATCTTCAAAAGGTGTTTATTCGTCAAATCTTCACACACTGGACACCTCACATAACATCTGTTCTTGATCTATTTCCCTAAGCAACATTTTTCTTCAAGATTCCTCAATTGTATGGATTTTTCAATCTGTACACCTCTGGAACCTAATTCAAAGAACGCTTAGTGGAATTCTTCAAGACTCATCTGGTCAAATTCCTCAAACTTGTTCTTATTGCAAAACCTTCTGAGAACGCATATGACCTCTCCAAATTCCTCGCAACTATACTCTGTTCACAGGTACACATGTCCGCTATTGAATCACTAGGTTCTCATCAACTTAACTCATTTGCAGCGTTCCTTGAAGAAAAGTTGCACACCTCTTTAGAGAATTCCATTACTCAAATTCCTCAGTTGACGAAAATGGCTGACGGTAAGAAGCCACAGAAGGGAGGAAAGAGGCCTGAGGTCAATACTGCTTTCGAGATTCCTGATGACATATACAAGGATTGTTGCACTCCTGATGAGGCCAAGTTTGGCAAGGAGGACAAAAATCAGTGCAAGGTGCGCATACAAAGGATAGAGAGGAGATGGGCACGGGAATGGAGGGAGTACAGATATGTTACTACCAAGTATATGAAGAAATTCGCTCTTAATCCTCCATGCCCAAGACCTCCATTGGCACCTGGCCAAGAAGCTGATCCCACCAGCCTCAAGTGTGGTGAGGACTATCCTGATGAATGGGCTAAGCGCCAGGCCAAGCCAGCCAAAATTACTAAGGAAGCAGTAAGGAAATTTAATGATGACTATGATGCTGCTGCTACCACTGCTGAGGCCTTTGCAATCAAGCCAAAGAAGGCCATGGCAAAGAAGCCTGCTCATAAGCCAAGTGCTTCACTCCCAATGCCCTCACGGTCAATTTCCTCAGCAATGCCCTCACGGCCAGATTCTTCAAAGCCCTCACGATCAATTCCTCAAGCTTCTCCAGCTCCTCCAAAGTCCTCAGCTCCTCTGTCAAAATCCTCAGCACATGTGCATCTCGCCACGTGCCAAAGGACAACATGCATCTCTATTGCCTCAGGAGCTTCTGCTAGTTCTTCAGCTCCACCCAATTCATCAAATGGCCCCTCTCTGCTGAAGATAAAGGCCACTACTGGAAAAGACTCTCGACCAAGTCCTCACAAGAAGCAGGTCACCTTTCAAGTACCATCCGAATATGACAAAGCTGATGATGAGGAACTTGCCGAAATCATCAGAGACAGGTAGCTCAGGGCCGCTAGAGCCAAAGGCAGCAATGTGCCATTGATACTGGATCTGAAGTTAATCCTAGACTTCATCGACCTATGGCACAAGGATCCCAACACACCTTTACCGGAGATGAACCTCACTCCTGGTCAAAGGCATGTTTTGACTGCCTTCATTGATGAGGAAAAATGGAAACTTGAACAGGGAAGGAGGGTGAAGAAAGCGCAGTACAAGAAAAAGCGCTTTCTAAAGCAAAACGTTCTGAAGCTTTCACCTGAAGTACTTGTTGCTCTTCAATCTGAGATCAAGCAACTAAGTGATGAATTTGATCGCTACTATGCTGACTGGCTTGGTGCCAAAGTCAGATGTTTCAAGATAACTGAGAAGTTCACTTCCAATGTTGCAGCCCCAACGCAACGAGAAAATCCTCAGACTGAGGCATCTGCTCAGCCTACTGAAGAGCACGCTAGCACCACTGATGAAAATCAGGCTGTTGAAGATACTCAGAGTACCAGGGCTGATGACTACATTCTAGCCGCTGAAGAAATTGCCAGGGCAACCACTAGTGTTGCGCCTGAAGAAAATGAAGAAGTCAGGGCAACTGCATCAGTTGTGCCTGAACTTATCGAACCAAATTCCTCTGCTCCTCTTGCACCTACCCCAACTCCGATCCTTCCATCTGCATCAGATGTGAAGAAGACCAAGGCTGCAAAGCGTGTAACTGTTAAGAAAAGGAAGGCATCAACTGCATGAGATTCTTCAGCTCCGAAGAACATGAAGCCGCTGACTAGCTCTTTTGACAATCCAATTGATGTTCCTGTCTGATCCATGCCATCAAAGGACCTGGTTCCTTTTGATTAAGAATATGAGATCCCAAGTGGATCAGATGATGGCAATCCTTCTGCTGCTTCTTCAGAGCAGTTGGATGAAGAAATTGAAGCGGATGCAATCCCTTCAACCCCAATAGTCTCATAGCCCATGCCTCACTTCACTGCTGAAGAGGCCAGCGTTGAGGAAAAGAGTGAAGAAGAAGATGTGGACATTGGGTGCACAACTCCAGTGATGAATGATGACTTTTGGGAAAGTCATCACCCTAATTCTCCGTTGTTCACTCCTCTGCAACAAATTCCCCAGTCCCAAGTGACCAATGAAGTACAGATGGGATCTAAAGAACCTCATGCCACACCGTGTGTCCATGAAGAGATTCCAGCCACTAGTGCTGAAGAAAATGTTAATGAAGAATTGAAGACCCAGGATGTCATTGAAGAAGAAGCTGAAATTCCTCAGCCAGTGGATCCGGAGATTGCGATTCCCGAGGTAGTGATGCAATTGACCGATACCCCTCAGCCCAAGCCAAAGGATCCCTTCTCAAAGAAGCAAAAATTCAAGGTTGATGACTTCTTCGGCGAGCATGTGTTCTTCACAGACTATAACCCTTATGACTCTGCTCGTCTCAGAAGTAAGCACTTCTGGACTGCCAACCAAGCAAATTTTTATTCTTCACTGCTCTTCAACAAGGACAAAGTCTTCGACCATGAGCATATTCCTCACGTGGACATGGAATCACTGCCTTGCTTCACCCCGGTCCTTAGTGTGCTTCATGATGCAGGACTGCTCAACTTTTGCACGGATATTTGTGGTTGGAATGAAGAGCTCATTCTTCAATTCTATGCAACTCTGCATATCACAGGCGATGATGAAGATGTGAACACTTGGATATTGGACTGGATGACAGAAAACACACATTTCAAAGCACCGGCCTCTGAATTACTTCATGCCCTGCCTGTCAGTCCTCCCCTTGAAGGCACTCGTTGCATCTATCATGAACCTGAACTCACTGCTCACTACATGCAAGTGTTGATGAAGCCGCTAAAGCCAGGTCAAGCTCCAAGGACCAAATTACTCGTGAATGAATCGTTGTTTATGCCTAGAACTGTCTATCGCATTCTGACGAAGACATTGAGTCCTATCAAAGGCCACGATTCAAATGATGAAGAAGTTGTTGGCATCATGAAGAATCTTCTATTCAATATCATACATGGCATCCCTATCAACTATCATGATTTCTTCATGAGGACTCTGGCAAATTTTGCCCTCTCTCCATTTGAGTTGAAGCCTTATCCTCCCTGGATTATGAGATTCCTCAGAACAAGGTCTTCACTCAACTACAAGGCTGATTTTCAGAATCATGTCAGTTACCGCCCCCAATAGAAGTCCTCAAGCGGACATTTTCCTCATCTGATGAAAAGGGCAAGGCTACTGCAGTTATTAATGAAGGCATTCGTCCATTGGATGGTCTGTTCCGCAAAGCTGCATCCTACTCCACCAATGATGACTCTGTCGCAAATGCTTGTAAGCAAAATCCTCAAGGCACAGCTCCAAGGGTGATGACTGATCGTGAGCTTCTCCTCAGTCTTCACCAGAAGGTCGATCGCAACCACAAATGGGTTAAGCATCAATTTGGTTCAATTCTTCGCAACATGACTGCTACACACAATGCAGTGAAGAAGAACCATTACTACCTCCATGAAGTCTTCGGTCGCACTTGGGCTGTCTTATCACATCTGTATGGTGAAGAAGATCTGAAGCAAATGGGTCTCAAGGAGGATTTTAACTGGTCTGCTCATTCACTGAAGAAATTCAAGAAGGTCAAGGTTCCTTCCTTGGTGGCCAGCTCATATTCTTCATCACGCGAAACCGATGAGCATGAAGACTTGGACGACACTGCGGCAGGCCCTACAACAACAAACGACCCCAACAACGCTGGCGCTCCTCCATCAACTTGATATTCTTCAGGGGCGTTAGTCCTCATTTTTCGATCCTTTTGGTCATTCGATGACAATGGGGGAGAAATTTGAGTTAGTCTTCAAGCAGGTCTATCTATATGGGCATTTTTTGCAAAGTTACAACTCTCGTTCTTCTGAGACTTTGCTAGATCGAGTTGTAAACTTAAACTCTATGGTGGTATGCCACTTTTGCTGAGTTTTTCTGCATGCTTATTCCTCATTAATGTTAATGCACACATGCTGAATTAGATCAGTCACCATATTTCATCATGCATTTCAAATTCTTCACATTATATGTTAAATGCGTGTATGGATTACAAGATATAGGGGGAGATCTCCATGATTCTACTCTTCAAAATGTGCATTGCTTCAAAAGCTAATTCCTCACTATGCACATCTTCAGGGGGAGTTCTTCTATATCTTGCAATCAAATTCCTCAATATTAGTATTTACACTTCATATGTTTATCCTTGTTGAAAACTTAACCTATATTGTCATCAATCACCAAAAAGGGGGAGATTGTAAGTGCATCTAGTGCCCCTTAGTGATTTTGGTGTATTGAAGACTTATAGGTTAAGGGACTAATGTGTTTTGGAGTGTACATAGGTCTATAAGTCTATGAGGAGTAGGATATTTACAGAGAAAGTCGACCTCTAAAAATGAATGTCTTCGACTGAAGACTTTGGATTTCTGAAGACTTTGAAAGTGAAGAAATTGGTGTGACCTTGAAGACTGGGCATTCATTCGAGGAACATGAAGCGTGAAGACTTTTGTTTTCATAGTTTCATTTTCTCTTTCTTAAGTCATAGGAAACACCGTACTATTAAAGGGGGTCGAGGAAATACTAAGGAAAAATTTACAAGTGATGCTCAACTCAAATCCTACATCTACCAATACCTTTGAGTGAAGCCATTGGAAATCTCATACAGCTCAGTCAATTTCTTCAGTGACAGAGATGAAGTTCTTCTGGTCTCTGAGGAATTTGTTCTGACTGAGGAGTTAGAAATTCATCAGTGCGGATTGCCTACACAGTGAGGAACATGATAGCCCTGAGGAATTTGATACTCAAAATTCCGACCGTTGTTGTGCTATTCCCCAGCTGTCCCAAAATATCTACCAACCTAACGGTCATATCATTGAAGGGCATTTATGTCTTATCATGTCGAGCTGCTCCCTAGGCTATAATAGCCGCCCCCCTACAACCACTAGTTGGTTGGCTGCTCCGAGAGAAACTGACACTTATCATTTTAGAGCATCCCATCCTCTGAGGACTTTGGGAAAAAATCATCAAGTGAGGAAAACCCAAACCCAAAGTGATTGAGCATCACTAAAGAGATTGATCCTGCATGGATCTGACGCTTGTAACCTTTGAATACTGTGCATCTTCCAGACGGTTAGGCGTCATAGTCTAGAGCTTCCAAGAGGAAATTGTGGGTCACCGAGTGACCGAGTCGGTGAAGGTTTGGAAGTCACCTGAAGACTTACCACGAGTGATTGGGCGATGTTTGTGTGACCTTAGCTCAAGGGGAATACGGTGAGGACTGAGTGTTCTGGACTGCATGTTCAGGACTGTGTGTCCTCAGGTTTAAATACCTAGCCGCCCTAACCAGACATATAACTGTCACAGCAGTTGGAACTGGTCTACCAAATCATTGTCTTCACCGAGCCAACTGGTTCCATTTCCTCAGCCCTTCCATTTCCTCATTTCTGTGTTGTGTGCTTGTTCATATCTGTTTGAAGACTTAGACTGAAGACTTTCTCTATTTCCTCAGCTCAATTTATTCAGTCTGTTTGTCTTCATTCTGTTTTGTCATGTGTTTACGCTTTCTGTACTTTGTGCTTGTTTTCATTTCATCATGAAGACCATGCTTATGTTCTGTTATGTTTACATCTGAGTACTTATTCCGCTGCAAGTAGTTCTTCACTCAGGAATTTCCTCACCCGCAAATTCCTCAGTGAAGAATTCATAAAAATCGCCTATTCACCCCCCTCTAGTCGATATAACGCACTTTCAATTGAACATACTGATCGCTCCCTGAAGTCATTCGGAATGGTGAGATAGAACTTCGTTTCTGACTGGCCACGACCACAGTTGCCCGATTTGTGCTCGCACTGTGCACACATGAATGAACACCCATGAATAAGCTAGAACAAGAATGATTCCACGGCGATTTCCGCCGGTTGATTAATAGCGACGGACGGACTGCGATAAGAGATGAGTGAATATTTTGCTAATTAAGTTGATTACCTTCTCCATATGGAAAATCCCTGTCCCAATCCCGCAGAAAACCCCAGTCGACCAGAGTCTAGAATGTCGGTGCAGATAGGCGGCGGAAAGCGGTGGAGGCGAAATCCGGTGCCGTTTGGAGCGCGACCTACAGCCGCCGCCAACAGCCGTCGAGCTTAGGGTGTGGAGTTGTGGAGGAGTCTGCGGCGAGTGAGTGGGGACGAAGTGGGCGAGGGTTTTCTTTTCCTTTTGCTAGTGTGAGTGAATACACACGGTTCGCAGAGGCGACGGAGATGAACCGTGTGCGATAGTAAATCACCGAGATTGAATGGGAATCCAAATTTCCTTTGTCTTTCATCCATGAGTTTTTTTCTATGATGAACATAAACCCTGCTAATCACCGTGTTCAAATTTGACACTTTTCCGGGTTCATTTACAATATTTAGGGGATTATGTGCATTTTGTAGGCATTAACGCACGTAATTCAAATTCAAACAATTGGTGCATGAAAGGGTGCACAAGAACGGTCGGGAAAAACCATACTCGTGGTATTTAGTAATTTCTCAAGCCTTTTACAAGGAATGGGCAGAGATTTCAATGGAGTCAACCACAAATGCGTCATTTACTAGGTTATCAACTATAGAACAATGAAATATGTGCTTGAAAAACATAACGGTTGGCATGGTGCCATGGTATGGCCTCACCATGCCCTCGTTAAAAGCTGAGAAGGTTTGATTTATGTCATGATGCACGCCCTTCATAAATCGAACCATCACCGAGGAAGTTCAATGCTTTCGAGAGAGAAATCACCAAGATTGAAGGGGAATCCAAATTTCCGTCCTAGTTTGTCTTTCAGATTTTTTTTCCAACGATCAACATACCGCCTCAAATGAAACGTGTTCAAATTTGACATTTTTTCCGAACTCATTTACCATATTTAGGGGATTGTGTGCATTTTCTAGGCATTAATTATGCACATAATTCAAATTCGAACAATCGGTGCATGAAAAGGTGCACAAGAACGGTCTGGAAAACCATGCTCGTGCTATACAAAAAATGAAACACATGGTTGGAAAACATGACGCCTGGTGTGGTGCCATGGTATGGCCTCACCATGCCCCTGGTAAAAATTTGAGAATTTTTTCCTTATGTCGTGATGTGTGCCTTTCATAAAATGAACCATCATCCGAGGAAGTTTCATGGTTTCGAGGGGGAAATCACCAAGATTGAAGGGGGATCCAAATTTCCTTTGTCCTTTGTCCACGAGTTTTTTCCTATGATGAGCATACAACCTGCAAATCACCATGTTCAAATTTGGCACTTTTCCAGGTTCATTTGCCATATTTAGGGGATTATGTGTATTTCCTAGGCGTTAATGCGCATAATTCAAGTGCAAACAATGGATGCATGAAAGGGTCCACAAGAACGGCCTAGAAAACCATGCTCGTGCCATTTAGTAAATTCTCGTGTCTTTTACAAGGAATGGACATATATTTCGATGAAATGTGTGGCAATAGTCAACCACAAATGTTTGTTTGTTTGTTGGGTTTTCAACTATAGGAAAAAAATGAAATAAATGCTTAAAAACATGACGCCTGGCATGGTGCCATGATATGACCTTACCATGCCTTGGTAAAAATTTGAGAAGGTTTGGCTTATGTCTTCATGCACGCCCTTCAAAAATTGAACCATCACCGAGGAAGTTCCATGCTTTCGAGAGGGAAAATCCCCAAGATTGAAGGGGAATCCTAATTTCCGGCCTAGTTTGTCATTCAGTTTTTTTCCAATGATCAACATACCGCCTCAAATGCAACATGTTCAAATTTGACATTTTCCCGGGCTCATTTACAATATTTAGGGGATTATGTGCATTTTCTAGGCATTAATGGACATAATTCAAATTCAAACAATCGGTGCATGAAAAGGTGCACAAGAACGGTCTGGAAAACCATGCTCGTGTTACTTAGCCCATTCTCATGCCTTTTACAAGGAATGGGCAGACATTTCAAGGAAATGTGTGGCAATAGTCAACCATAAATGCGTCGTTTACTCGGTTAACAACTATACAAAAAATGAAACACATGGTTGGAAAACATGATGCCTGGCTTGGTGCCATGGTATGGCCTCACCATGCCCTGGTAAAAATTGGAGAATGTTTTCCTTATGTCGTGATGCGCGCCTTTCATAAATCGAACCATCACCAAGGAAGTTTCATGGTTTCAAGGGGGAAATGACCAAGATTGAAGGGGGGGTCCAAATTTCCTTTGTCCTTTGTCCACGAGGTTTTTTCTATGATGAACATACAAGCTGCAAATCACCGTGTTCAAATTTGGCACTTTTCCGGGTTCATTTGCCATATTTAAGGGATTGTGTGCATTTCCTAGGCATTAATGCGCATAATTCAAGTGCAAACAATCGATGCATGAAAGGGTCCACAAGAACGGCCTAGAAAACCATGCTCATGCCATTTAGTAAATTCTCATGCCTTTTACAAGGAATGGACAGATATTTTGATAAAATGTGTGGAAATAGTCAACCACAAATGTCTGTTTGTTGGGTTTTCAACTATGAAAAATGAAATAAATGCTTAAAAACATGACACCTGGCATGGTGCCATGGTATGACCTCACCATGCATTGGTAAAAATTTGAGAAGGTTTAGCTTATGTTGTCATGCACGCCCTTCATAAATCGAACCATCACCGAGGAAGTTCCATGCTTTCGAAAGGGAATTCCTCAAGATTGAAGGGGAATCCAAATTTTCTTTGTTCTTTGCCCTAGAGTTTGTTCTACGACGAACATACACCCTGCAAATCACCTGTTCAAATATGGCATTTTCCAGGCTCATTTACCATATTTAGGGGATTATGTGCATTATCTAGGCATTTAGCGCATATAAATCCAATCCAGCTACAGGTGCACGAGTGTGATGTGAGGAACGTGGATTGCCACTCGATTACGACGCATCCAACGGTGCACATGCATAATCCGCGTGGCTAGGGTTCCGGCCAATCATAACGCAACACACAATAGGTTCTACGCACACTATTTCCGGAAGCGACGGAGATGAACCGTGTGCGATAATGAATGAGCAAAATTGTAAGGGAAGCCAAATTTATGTTGTCGTTTGTGGTTGAGCTCTTGAATACCACCGCACTGTACGGCTACCCGGCCCCTCCATCCCAGAGGTCTCTCCAGGCGTCGCCCATGGCACCGCGGTGCACAGTAACTGGAAAGGAAGCGATGGCATCCCGCCGCGCCGCGTTCCTCGCCGCCCGCGAACGCACACATGGTAAGGAATGGCATCTCGCCGTGCCGAGTTCATCGCCGCCGGTGGCCAGACAGTTACATGGGCAGACTTTGAGGCTGCCATGGCCAAATGGGTGGTGGATCTAGAGGCGGCCAGAGCCGCACAAAAGGAGCTGAAAAGGCAGAAAGCAGTCAAGAAAAGAGAGTCCCGCCGCCGCAAAAAAAAGAGGCCGCACACCATGGTGAGGAGAGCTTGGCAGAGATCGAAGCACGGTGGGCTGCGGCCGACAAGGCCGGGAAGGAGAACATCGGCGTCTGGCCAGCATGCCCTGATGGCAGCATGTGAGAAGTAGTTTAAGTTTGTAGTATTAGAGCAAATTACCAGTAGTACTTTAAGTTTGTAGTATTAACATACAATGTCAGTAAGAGCATCCTTTGAGGGCTTTGAGCGTTGATTACCATGTGTGCATGTGTGCATTTTTTGCGTTAATCATTGGAAGATCACAAAACACACGGTTTCTATGCCGTACCCGTCTGCGTTTTTTGCGTTAATGACCCATAAGTCAGTTACCTATGCGATATTTCCTAATAAAGCAGGTGTACCATTGACCGAAAAAAATCAAGTACACGTGTACATTTTTTTGGAGACGGGATCTGTCAACTTTCTTTTTTTCTCGCACACGAGTATTTTACGTGCTTCGTCTGTGTTGTGTGTTTCCCTGCCCAAGTTTCACATTTCGCACCGAAATTTTCATTAGGCGCGCGATTTCAGAATTTATTCCTCCAACCACATCCTCTTCCCCTCAGTATTCCCCCCTCCCTCGTGCCTCCCCCTACCGGCATCTCAAACCGCCACCGCCGCGACCACAGGTTCAACCACATCTATGTTCTGCTTGATCCAGTCAGGTAACCCACCGATCTCTATCACTTCCCTGGACTGATTGCTTAAATGGCGCCTGCGAAACATCCTCATGCCCCTCCAAATCCCCCCCCCCCCCCCCAGGAGCTGATGGCAATCCATGGCGCGATGGACGCTGTGCAGGTTGACCCGGAGGAACACCTCGCCTCCGCCTCCGCCTCCGACATGGTGCAGGCTCTGGCCCAGATGAAGTCCCCCAGCGACTACCCCCCAGGACTTAACAGGTAAGATCTGACCAGCTAAATCTTACCAATACCACTTGCAATGGCTATGATTTGTACGGTTGATGTATTAAGCATGTACGTGCCTTGTTTATTTCAGTACTACACACTGTGTGATGTTCAAATATTACCGTGTCCAGCTTAATTTTACAAATACCAGCAACAAACATACAATACATGACTCAGGATATCACTAGAGATGCTGCCCATTTGCTATTTTTAGTGGATGCTAACCCTGTTGCACTTAACATGCCTGCCCATGTACTTACGCAGGGTCATAACAGCCGATGCTTTTGTTTGCCGTTGAGGTGAGATGCATCCCATGTCTTATAGTATTTCACATAATTTGTGCAATTGCAGTTTAACTTCTACCCATTTACTGGTTGCCTGTAGGTACACATGTCAGTGGCACTGATCCATGCTTCGACCCGGAGAACAGCTCGCCTCCGCCGTCGCTGACTTTGGGCGGGCTCTGGCCAAGATGAAGTGCCCCAGCAACTACCTCTCAGGACTTACCAAGTATGTACTCACCAGTTCAATCTTACCAATACTAGTTGCAATTAATGGCTATGTTCTGTACGGTCGATGTATTAAGCATGTTCTAGTAAACATGCCTAACATGTTTTTGCTACGATCCCTACCTTTTTATAGACATCTATGCCATTCTTTGCTCTGGCAGCACCTACCTTGTGATGTTTAACTATGATAATTGCATTTTTATCAGTACCGGTTTCAATGTCTATTAAGCCTGTTGCAATTAACATTTGAATCCATTGTTAAACAGTTGCATTTCAATGGCTACAAACTTACAAAACATGACTTAGGATGTTGTTAAGCATGTTGCAATTATCAGTTGTATCCATTTTTTAATCTGTCCATTTGCTACCATGCTACTCTCCGCAATGAAGATATACTAGAGATGCTGCCCCATTTGTTATTTTTGGTGGATGCTAACCTTGTAGTACTTAACATGCTTGTCCATGTACTTACGCAGGGTCATAACGGCCGATGCTATTGTTTTCAGTCAAGGTTAGCTGCATCCCATGTCTTACAGTATTTCACATCATTTGTGCAATTGCAGTTTAACTTTTGCCATTTACTGGTTGCCTGTAGGTACACATGTCAGTGGCACTGATCCACGCTTCGACCCGGAGGAACAGCTCGCCTACGCCGCCACTGACTTTGGGCGGGCTCTGGCCAAGATGAAGTGTCCCAGCAACTACCTCTCAGAACTTACCAAGTATGTACCCACCAGTTCAATCTTACCAATACCAGTTGCAATTAATGGCTATGTTTTGTACTATCGATGTATTAAGCATGTTGTAGTAAACATGCCTAACATGTTTGAGCTATTTTCCCTACCTTTTTATAGACAACTGGGCCATTATCTGCTCTGGCAGCACCTGCCCCGTGATGTTTAACTCTGTCAATTGCATTTTTATCAGTACCGGTTTCAATGGCCATTAAGCCTGTTGCAATTAACAGTTGTATCCATTTTTAAAGAGTTGTATTTCAATGGCTACAAACTTACAAAACATGAATTAGGATGTTGTTAAGCCTGTTGGAATTAACAGTTGTATCCATTTTTAATCCATCCCTTTGCTACCGTGCTACTCTTTCGAAATGACGATGTCACTACAGATGATGTCGTTTTATTACCATTTGCTATTTTTGGTGGATGTTAACCCTGTTGTAGTTAACATTGGCTTTCCATGTACTTACACAGGGCTACAATGGGTGATGTTGTTGTTTGCCATCGAGGTTAGCTGCATCCCATGTCTTATACACCATCTATTCCTAAATATAAGTATTTTTAGAGATTCCAATATAGACTGCATAAGGAGCAAAATGAGTGAATCTAGATTCTAATCTAAACTATATCTATAATTATATATACATCCATATGTAGTTCATATTGAAATCTCAAAAAAGAACTTGTACTTAGGAACATAGGTAGTTGTATTTTACATTATTTGTGCAATCTCAGTTTAGCTTCTAACATTTACTGGTTGCTTGTAGGTACATATATGAGGGGTACTGATCCATGCTTCGATCCCTTTTGCGTATGGGGCAATGAGATATTCATGAACAAGCATCAAGTGAGGAAACTAAGAAAGATTGTTAGGCGAAAGAAACGGGTGATTGGAATTAAGCTCTTTATTTACACTTTGTCGAAGACAACAATGAACTTTAGGATGGTAAGTAATGTGTTGCCTTTTCCCCCTGCCCACAACAACTTAGTTTATTAGACCTCACTATCTGATATTTTTCTCTTTTCAGTGGTTTCCGAAGCTATTTACTGATGATTACATTGCAAACTACATGACCGGAGTGGAGGCAACTAAGGTTAAAGTATATAATTCATGCTACCATGATAATGCTCTAGAAGTCTTCCTGGAGGCGGTGAAGGATGGGCGGGCGATCGTCACAAGGGGTTGGACAAAAGTGGTTCGTTCCTATGGCATGCAGGAAGGCACATTATGGGCATTCCGCTTCTTCAACACCGTCGGCAGTCAAAATGATTTACACTTGTCTCTTCACCTTTACCGCCTTTAAATACTGCGGTTCATCATAGTTAATTGCTGCCTAATCCTGTAATTACTGAACATATTGTACTGGCAATTTTATTTATGGATTCATTGTTGAACCATTGTGCTGAGAATTTGAATTGCACATTTCGTATTTCAAAATTTCCAATTAGAATAATAAATTACAGGAAAAAAATAAAAATAGAACAGACGGTCATGGACCTTTGCAAACGGTTCTAGTAGTAAAAGCGCTTGCGATGGATTGCCCATTGCCACACAGTTTTCTACATCAAATCGTGTGTGATGTAGTTAATGAAAGCAAATAGTTAACCAAGGCACAGGTTTTGTGATAGTTACACCTTTGACACACGAGCGTATACATAAAACCGTGTGGGATGTACATCCGAACAGAAACATTTTCCCTGGATTCATCGTGTGTGATATACATACGAACGGAAATGTTTTTCTGGGATTCACCGTGTGGGATGTACATACCTACGGAAATGATTTCTGGGATTCACTGTGTGGGATGTACATACCTACGGAAATGAATGGGTTTCGATGCCTCGCCCGATCGCACACGGCCCTAGCCTGGGTCCTAGGAGGGCCTATCCCCGACGATTTCTGGGTCCTGTGGGAAGGACATCCTATCGCACACACTCACTTGGCGACGGTTCCAAATGCCATCATGGAAAGGGGTTTTAAACCGTTTGTTTAGGACTGACGCACACCAGTGACAATTTTTTTAGAAGAACAGGGAGGCCGCGTCCCGTCATATTCTGAATTGCAAACCTGTTCACACCGATCAAAACCTAAACGGTTTCCCACTTAGGAGCGTATTACTATGCGGTTATAAATACTACTACTCTAAGATGACTGCACATTCCTCCTCAACTCCTCATCCACAAAAAGTCAAAAACAAACAAGTCATTCATCATCGTTCCCTTGCGTCCGCCATGGCCAGCGTGAGTTCTGGGTCGAGAGATTGCCACCAGGGAGAGGTGAGCCTGGAAGCGGAAACACGAGAGATGTCCCGCCTCGCCGCGAAAGCAGACAACATGCCCCGCCGCACGGCCGTAGCAGCAAAGAGGTCCCGCCGCGCCGCCGAAGCAGCATGGAGGACCCGCCGCGCCGTCGTTGCAGCAGACTGGTCCGGCCGCGCCACAAAAGCAGAAGAGATGTCCCACCGTGCCGTGAATGCAGCAGAGATGTCCTTCCGCGCCGCGGCGGCTTGGGAAAATGTCTCGCGGGCAGGCGACGACTCTTACAGGCGCATGCGTGCCCTTGTCCTTAGGTAGATGGATCAGATCTTCAGGTGGGCGAGGTTGCAGGATGACCTGAAATCCTCATTTGAACAGTCTACCGATGTCATCCGGCAACTAAATGAGAGCAATGCGAAGCTCCGGGCCGAGCGCGACCTGCTGAGGGCGAAGATCATTGGAAGTGCGAGCAGCAGGAGCAGACCACTGCCTTGTTGAAGAGGACTGGCGTCATCGTCGAGAAACTTATGGACGAGAATGCCATGCCGCGCATCGGGCGCAGAAGGCTGGTGGAGAAATCCGTGGATGCTCTCAAGCAGCATCTTGAGGATAAGAAAGAGCTCGTCGCCGCTCGCTGCAGAGACTAGTTCCCCCGGCCCGCAGCAATGCGTCAAGAAAGTAGATATCAGCAAGCCAGATCATTGTCTTCCTTCTTCTTTTGCACTTGCGTATTTCGGGCGTTGCTGCATGTGGCTTTTTTAATTATGTTTCTATATATGTAAGACAATTATTATCCAATGTCATCGTCCTTATATTCATCATGCTTGCTATAAGTCGCAGTCGATGCTATATAGGTCCGTCAGATCTTACATCAAGATCCATGCAAAACTTTCTTTTCAGATTTTCATTTTTCTCTATTAAATCTCAGTCCAGTGAGACATATAGTCACGTCGTAGAACAGGTGCTCGAGCGCCATTAATGGAGACGTTGGGAGGGAGGTGCATGGCGGGTAGCAGTCAAAGGGCTCTCCTCCCGATGAGCACGTGCAGGGGTTTGATCGCACGCCTCCCATACTCAAATAGCTACCCCGCACGGCACCTCCTAGCCAATAAAAAAAGGGACGCGTGGCAGCATGTAATTGGTAAGTCGAACGCCCACGGTTTCAATAATACCTGTGTTTCCAATTTGTAACATGACAGCACTTGTTCCGAAATGACTTTGTTGATTGTTAATGTGTGCGCCTTCGCAAATCGGACAGAAAAATTACCACAACATGTTGGTGCCATGTCATGAGACCATGCCAAGTTTCATGATTTTCAGGCGTGTTTTGGAATTACAGGAATTAAAAAACCAAGTTTCTCAATCTTTTCGGTCGAGCCACAATGCCCAGATGTTTGAATTTCACTCACATCTCTTGCATGGAACCTAGAAATTCACCTAAGGACACCCATGTGATTTTTCAAACATCTTTGGTGCACTGGAGCCTGTGCTTATAGTTCAAATTTGAATTATGCACATTAAATGCCTAGAAACTCAATTAATGTATAAAAAATGTCAAACGAGCCCGGAATAATTCCAAAATTTAGCACGATACTTCTATCTGGTCTAATCTGTCTGTGTAAAAAAATTAACGTGCGATAAGGCAGTGTACGTATGTCGTTTCACACACGAAGGTGACACGTTCCCTCTCGGAACCACGAGCCTTCTTGAGGGAAGCTCCGGTTTGCAAGAAGCTTACACCAAAGCTTGTCCCAATTCGGCCAAAAACATTACCGTAGCATGTTTGTGCCATGTCATGACACCATGCCAAGTTTCATGATTTTCATGTGTGTTTTGGAATTGCATGAATTAAAAAACCAAGTTTTTCAATCTTTCCGGCCGAGCCACAACGCCCAGATGTTTGAACTTCACTCCCATCTCTTGCATGGGACCTAGAAATTCACCCAAGGACACACATGTGATTTTTCAAACAACTTTGGTGCATTGGAGCCTGTGCTTGTAGTTCAAATTTTAATTATGCATATTAAATGCCCAGAAACTCAATTAATGTATTAAAAAGGCCAAACGAACCTGGAATAATGTCAAAATTTAGCACGGTACTTTTATTTGGTCTAATCTAGCTGTGTAAAAAATTAAGGCTTGAGAAGGCAGTGTACGTATGTCATTTCGCACACGGAGGTGACACGTTCCCTCTTGGAACCACGAGCCTTCTTGAGGGAAGCTCCGGTTTGCAAGAAGTTTACACCAAAGCTTGTCCCAATTCGGCCGAAGAAATTACCGCAGCATGTTGGTGCCATGTCATGACACCATGCCAAGTTTCATGATTTTTAGGCGCGTTTTGGATTTACAGGAATTAAAAAAATCAAGTTTCTCAATATTTCCGGCCGAGTCACGACACCCAGATGTTTGAATTTCACTACCATCTCTTGCATGGGACCTAGAAATTCACCCAAGTACACACATGTGATTTTTCAAACAACTTTGGTGCACTGGAGCATGTGCTTGTAGTTCAAACTTGAATTATGCACATTAAATGCGCTGCAACCCAATTAATGTATAAAAAAGACCTAACGAACACGGAATAATTTCAAAATTTAGCACGATACTTCTATTTGGTCTAATCTGGGTGTGTAAAAAAATTAAGGTGGGAGAAGGCAGTGTACGTATGTCGTTTCGCACACGGAGATGACACGTTCCCTCTCAGAACCAGGAGCCTTCTTGAGGAAAGCTCCGGTTTGCAGGAAGCTTACACCAAAGCTTGTCCCAATTCGGCCAAAAAAATTACCGCAGCATGTTGGTGCCATGTCATGACACCATCCCAAGTTTCATGATTTTCAGGCGTGTTTTGGAATTACAGGAATTAAAAAACCAAGTTTCTCAATCTTTCCGGCCGAGCCATAATGCCCAAATGTTTGAATTTCACTCCCATCTCTTGCATGGGACCTAGAAATTCACCCAAGGACACACATGTGATTTTTCAAACAACTTCGATGCACTAGAGCATGTGCTTGTAGTCAAATTTGAATTATGCACATTAAATGCCCAGAAACTCAATTAATGTATAAAATAGGCCAAACAAACACGGAATAATTCCAAAATTTAGCACGATACTTTTATTTGGTCTAAATTGCCAGTGTACAAAAGTTAAGGCAGGAGAAGGCAGTGTACGTATGTCGTTTCACACACGGAGGTGACATGTTCCCTCTCGAAACCACGGGCCTTCTTGAGGGAAGCTCCGGTTTACAAGAAGCTTACACCAAAGATTGTCCCAATTCGGCCAAAAAAATTACTGCAGCATGTTGGTGCCATGTCATGACACCATGCCAAGTTTCATGATTTTCAGCCATGTTCTGGATTTACAGGAATTAAAAAACAAAGTTTCTCAATTATTTCGGCCGAGCCACGACGCCCAGATGTTTGAATTTTATTCCCATTTCTTGCATGGGACCTATAAATTCACCCAAAGACACACATGTGATTTTTCAGCAAACTTTGGTGCATTGGAGCATGTGCTTGTAGTTCAAATTTGAATTATGCACATTAAATGCCCAGAAACTCAATTAATGCATAAAAATGCCAAAATAACCCGTAATAATTCGAAATTTAAACACGACACTCATGTACTAGCATGTTCACTGTACGTAAATGTTCTAGCAATTCAAACACCATCCTTTCCCTCTGTAACACCATTTTGACTTTCAAAACATAATGAAAAAAATTGTTGGGGAACGCAGTAATTTCAAAAAAAATCCTACGCACACGCAAGATCTATCATGGTGATGTATAGCAACGAGAGGGGAAGAGTATTGTCCACGTACCCACGTAGACCGTAAGCGTTATGACAACGCGGTTGATGTAGTCGTACGTCTTCACGATCCGACCGATCCTAGTACCAAAAGTATGGCACCTCCGCGATCTGCACACGTTCGACTTGGTGACATCCCATGAACTCTTGATCCAGCTGAGTGTCGAGGGAGAGCTTCGGCAGCACAACAACGTGATGACGGTGATGACGAAGCTACCGGCGCAGGGCTTCGCTTAAGCACTACGACGATATGACCGAGGTGGATTATGGTGGAGGGGGCACCGCACACGGCTAAGAGATCAATGATCAGCCTGTGTGTCCTAGTGTGCCCCCTGCCCCATATATAAAGAAGAAAGGGGGGAGGCCGGCCGGCCCTTGGGGAGCGCCAGGGAGGGGAGGAGTCCTCCTCCTACCCCTTTCCTAGTCCAACTAGGAGGAGGAAGGGGAAAGGAAGGAGAGGGAGAGAGGGAGGGAAAGAGGGGGCGCCGCCCCCCTCCTTGTCCAATTTGGACTCCTAAAGGGGGGCGCGGCCAGCCCTAAGGCCCCCTCCTCTCTCTCACAAGGCCCATGTTGGCCAATTAGATCCCCTGGGGGTTCCGATAACCCCCGGCACTCCGATAATTATCCGGTGACACCTGGAACTCATCCGGTGTCCGAATATAGTCAACCAATATATCAATCTTTATGTCTCAACCATTTCGAGACTCCTCGTCATGTCCGTGATCACATCTGGGACTCCAAACTATCTTCGGTACAACAAAACACATAAACTCAAAATACCGATCGTCATTGAATGTTAAGCGTGCGGACCCTACGGGTTCGAGAACTATGTAGACATGACCGAGACTCATCTCTGTGCAATAACCAATGGCCGAACCTGGATGCTCATATTGGCTCCTACATTTTCTACGAAGATCTTTATCGGTCAAACCGCATAACAACATACGTTGTTCCCTTTAGCATCGGTATGTTACTTGCCCGAGATTCGATCATCGGTATCATCATACCTAGTTCAATCTCGTTACCGGCAAGTCTCTTTACTTGTTCCGTAATGCATCATCCTGCAACTAACTCATTAGTCGCATTGCTTGCAAGGCTCATAGTGATGTACATTACCGAGAGGGCCCAGAGATACCTCTCCCATAGACGAAGTGACAAATCCTAATCTCAATCTATGCCAACTCAAAAAACACCATCGGAGACACCAGTAGAGCATCTTTATAATCACCCAATTACGTTGTGAAGTTTGATAGCACACAAGGTGTTCCTCCGGTATTCGGGAGTTGCATAATCTTATAGTTAGAGGAACATGTATAAGTCATGAAGAAAGCAGTAGCAATAAAATTGAACGATCATTATGCTAAGCTAACGGATGGGTCTTGTCCATCACATCATTCTCTAATGATATGATCTCGCTCATTAAATGACAACACATGTCCATGGCTAGGAAACTTAACCATCTTTGATTAACGAGCTAGTCAAGTAGAGGCATACTAGGGACACTCTGTTTGTCTATGTATTCACACATGTACTAAGTTTCCGGTTAAAACAATTCTATCATGAATAATAAACATTTATCATAATATAAGGAAATATAAATAACAACTTTCTTATTGCCTCTAGGGCATATTTCCTTCAGTCTCCCACTTGTACTAGAGTCAATAATCTAGTTCACATCGTCATGTGATTTAACACCAATAGTTCACATCTTTCTGTGATTAGTTCACATCTCCATGTGATTAACACCCAAAGGTTTTACTAGAGTCAACAATCTAGTTCACATCGCTATGTGATTAACACCCAAAGAGTGATCATGTTTTGCTTGTGAGAGAAATTTAGTCAACGGGTCTGCCACATTCAGAACCGTATGTATTTTGCAAATTTTCTATGTCTACAATGCTTTGCACATAGCTACTCTAGCTAATTGCTCCCACTTTCAATATGTATCAAGATCGAGACTTAGAGTCATCCAGATCGGTGTCAAAGCTTGCATCGACGTACCTCTTTACGGCGAACTCTTTGTCACTGCTACCTCTTGAGCATGCGTTAGTTTTCCCTTGAAGAGGAAAGGGTGATGCAGCAAAGTAGCGTAAGTATTTCCCTTAGTTTTTGAGAACCAAGGTATCAATCCAGTAGGAGACTACATGCAAGTCCCTCATACCTGCATAAACAAATAAGAACCTTGCAACCAACGCGATAAAGGGGTTGCCAATCCCCTCACGGCCACTTGCAAAAGTGAGATCTGATAAAGATAATAAGATAATTATTTTCGGTATTTTTGTTTTATAGATTGGAAAATAAAGATTGCAAGATAAAAGGCGACAGAAATAGCAAGTAGGTAGGAAAATAATATGATGGAAGACAGACCCGGGGGCCATAGGTTTCACTAATGGCTTCTCTCAAGATAGCAAATTCTACGGTGGGTGAACAAATTACTGTCGAGCAATTGATAGAAAATCGCATAGTTATGAGAATATCCAGGCATGATCATGTATAGAGGCATCACGTCCTCGACAAGTAGACCAAAACGATTCTGTATCTACTACTATTACTCCACACATCAACCGCTATCCAGCATGCATCTAGAGTATTAAGTTCATAAGAACAGAGTAATGCATTAGGCAAGATAACATGATGTAGAGGGATAAACTCAAGCAATATGATATAAACCCCATCTTTGTATCCTCAATGGCAACAATACAATATGTGCCTTGCTGCCTCTGCTGTCACTGGGAAAGGACACCGCAAGATTGAACCCAAAGCTAAGCACTTCTCCCATTGCAAGAAAGATCAATCAAGTAGGCTAAACCAAATTGATAATTCGAAGAGACTTGCAAAGATATTAAATCATGCATAAAAGAATTCAGAGAAGAATCAAATATTGTTCATAGATAATCTTGATCATAAACCCACAATTCATTGGATCTCGACAAACACACCGCGAAAAGAATTACATCGAATAGATCTCTAAGAGAATCGAGGAGAACTTTGTATTGAGATCCAAAGAGAGAGAAGAAGCCATCTAGCTAATAACTATGGACCCAAAGGTCTGTGGTAAACTACTCACACATCATCGGAGAGGCTATGGTGTTGATGTAGAAGCCCTCCATGATCGATTCCCCCTCCGACGGAGCGCCAAAAAAGGCCCCAAGATGGGATCTCACGGGTATAGAAGGTTGCGGCGGTGGAAATAGGGTTTCGTGGTGCTCTCTGATGTTTTCAGGCTATATGAGTATATATAGGCGAAAGAAGTTGGTCGGTGGAGCCATGAGGGGCCCACGAGGGTGGGGCGAACCTACCCCCCGGGGCGCGCCCTCCTACCTTGTGGCTGCCTCGTTGCTTCCTTGACGTCCACTCCAAGTCTCCTGGATTGCGGTTGTTCCAAAAGTAACTCGCCCGAAGGTTTCATTCCGTTTGGATTCTGACTTGGGTTTGTCACGGCAGATGTCCTTGTGAAAGGACTTAGTCGTGGAGACATCGCTACGGTTTAGCTTTAAGGGGTTAAACCGGACAAGGGGACACGGGGAATTTTTATACTAGTTCGGCGCCTTTGAGGAAGGTAAAAGCCTACGTCTAGTTGTGATTGGTATTGCTAAGGTTTCGAAGGCCAGGGAGCGAATCCGTTTTGTCTGGCTCTCGAGTTGTTGTCTATCCCTAAACCGCTGCCGGGTCGTCCCTTTATATACATAGGTTGACGCCCGCCGGTTTACAGAGTCCCGAAGCCGGATCATAAACATATCCAGTTCGGTCTCTATCCTTCCTATCTTACAAATTACATGACTAAGCCGGTTTATATTTACAGGCTTTAACCCGCCTTCGGGCCTTGGGCCTCCATGAAGCACCATCATCCTTGCATCTTTATGGGCTTCTAATCTTCAAGGAGTCAACCCGGCTACACAAGGCCGGTTTACCTCCAGTAGTAATATCCCCAACATTAGGCCCCAGATTGGTTTGAACTCGTTCATGTCAATCTTCTATAATTAGAAAATTTCTTCCCTCATCTCTTCACCTCGATCTTGTAAACCGCCGTGACGTCATACTTCAAGATTATGATAAACCATCCTGACATCATCCATCCGTTGATGTCGAAGATTACATTCATTTAATATGTCTTCAGCCATCGAGGCGACACCCTTATTAACTTATCCATTTTTGGGCTCCTCGATTCCCGCACTTGCCGTTTCATCTCTTTGCCTTATAAATAGGGACAGCGGACCCCTTTTCTTTTCTTTCCGCTACCCATTCATCTCTTCTTCTTCCTCTCGACGACCCCGCACCCGAGCGCCGTCATCATCTTCGAACTCCGCCTCTGCTTCACCGTTGGCCGCTGCATCAACCTGTTCGCACCAGAGTTCCACAGCGCCCTTCCGCTGCTTCCGCCGTCGCAGTAAGTCTTTTCCCCTTTCTTTCTTAGATCCATTAGGGTTTCCTTGTTCTTCGCTGTTCTTGAGGTTCATCAGAGCTTTCAGTGTTGCTCTTTCATGGCCTTTAGGTGAATACTTCATATCTGACGTACTCCTTGCCGTAGCTAACCTTCCCTTGTCACCACAAACCCTTATGCGCAAAGAACTGATCTAGTCCTTCATAAGTTGCGTCGGTTCTGCACCCCTTCTAGATCCAATTATTTTTATTTTTCTGTCTTATCTTAGATCCGAAAATTTCATATGTCACTGTGAGATCTGTTTCTATATCCCTGTGAGATATGTTTCTCCTTGCACCAACATAGGCGGTTTAACCTTGTATAAGCAGTCTATTCCATTAGCCCTCTGATAAACTGGAGGAGCATTTTACCTTCATAATTATGCTCCGGTTTAACAGTGTCTGAGTAATCCTGTGCTAGTATTACATTTTTCCCTTATTGCATTAGTCTCCGGTTTACACCATTTCACATATCAGTATGTTTCTTACTCCCTTGTCTCTTGCATATAATCATGCGTAATTTATAAACCGGTCTTTCATTTTTAGCTTGTTTGTTTCACAATGGCCAAACAATTCACTGCCTACAACTGGGCTCGTTCCCGGGTTACTGAGACTCAGTTGAATGAGATGGTTAGCATTGGCTCCCTGCCTAAGAAAACTGAAATCAAATGGCGAGCTCCAGGAACAGAAAATCCTCCAACCCCAAGGAAGGGCGAGGTGGTGGTCTTCGTTGACCATATAGGCCGTGGCTTCAAACCGCCAGGGTCAAAGTTTTATTGAGATGTGCTTGCCAGCTTCCAACTTCATCCACAAGATATTGGTCCCAACTCGGTTTCCAATTTATGCAATTTCCAGGTCTTCTGTGAAGTATACTTACAAGAAGAACCAACAGCAGAACTGTTCCGGGATTTCTTTCACTTAAACCGGCGCACAGAGTTTGTAAATGGCCCGAACACAGAACTTGGTGGTGTCTCGATTCAAAAACGGAAAGAAGTTGAATTTCCTCATGCCAAACAGCATAGTCACCCAAAGGAATGGAATCAAACTTGGTTTTATTGCAGAGACACTTCTCCTAAAGATGAAAATCCCCTCCCCGGCTTTCGTGATCACAGACTATCCAATACTCACCCCATGCAACAATGCCTGAGCTCTTCAGAAAGGGCGAAATATGCTCCTCAACTCGCCAAACTCCGGGCCTTTATGGCAAACGTTTAACAGGCGTGGATTTTGTGCGCTGTTGGATATCCTGGAGTATCTTGCCGCTAAGCCGGCGTCCTGATTTAATGTGTGAATATACCGGTGAGGTTGATGACCCTCAATGCCATTGCAATATCCAATTATCTGAGGAAGAAGTCACTGAAGGTGTAAAGAAGATCCTAAATGAGTCGGAACTGATCTGTAGTCAAACCAGTCTGAGTCCCTTCTATGCCAGGAACAAACCGCCTGCTGTAAGCATTATACTTCCTCTTCATCTCTAATATCTTTAACTTATGCAACCTGTAACCCTTCTTCTTTATATGTAGGGTGATGACCCCTTCTGGAAACGGAAACTGTAGATAAAGCGGCAAAGCCGACTGGAGACAAAGCCGTCAAGCCATCCTGCCCAAAGACCAAAGCCGTAAAACGGACGTCAAAATGGAAAACGGCTGCCCGGATTAATATGGAGCTTGATGATGATACTGATGATCCAGAAGTTGAGGTAGAACTTGACTCACTTGGCTCTCTTTTCATGCATCCCATTAACAATGATCTTCCTCAGGAGGACGCAGAAGCTAGTCAAGCTGATGACGTAGAGGTAATTACCCTTTCCTCCGGTTCAGACTCTATGCCAACACAAAAAACTCGCCAAGCAGTCCGGAAAGTAAGCTTTTCTCATCCTCTTGCTCACTTGGATCCAACATTTATTTTGAAGACTCAGCAGCATGAAGCTCGCCGGACAACCCGGCACAGTGGCCAACAGGTCACTTCAGCCGGTTTACCTGATACTCTGGTTCGGAAGTGCCGGTCTGAGGTCTCTCCTACTTCTGACCATTCTTACCCCAAGGCAGGTTATTTCAGACAGCCTCTTAATCCGTCCGATTCAAATTATCAGGTGACACCTCCTTCATCTTCTCGTGAATCGACAGCAACTCAACTCCTCCCTTTGAAAACTGTGGCCGGGTGAGTTGTAAAAACCTTTCATTTCAATGCGCCATAAATCCTTTGAATAGGACATTAATCCTTTTTTATTCTGTTTGTAGGGCCAAAGCCAGACACAGCAAGAAAGCTCGGGTCACCAATCCGCCAGAAGACCCTGTCGCCGAAGAAGAAGAACCAAGAGGTGAACCGGAACAGACTGGTGAACCGGAAGGCCCTCATCCTGAAGCTACTTTTGATGATCCACCCCATGAAGGCCAACATACCAATGAACCAACAGATGTTGAGCCTGCTGCACCTGATACTGAACCGACAGAACCAAACCGAGCTAGTTCGGTGAAAGACACTGAAATTCCAGTATCATCAACCAAAAATCCTGAAAGCCAAGGTGATGATGTTATTATTACTGGAATGGGCCACAGCTCTCCTGGCCATCCCGTCATTTTAGCTCAGCACAGTGCCAAATAAGAGCAAGCTGCCCGGGATAAAGGTAAATGGAGCAGCGACTTATCAAGCTATGCTCATCTTAACGCTGATGAGCTTCATTCTGGCTTCTTGAACCGTCTGCACTCAAACCGGGATTATGAAGCCAGTTTGGTGAACTTGATGAAAGAGCGATATGAGGTAAATTCCTCTCCCTTTGTATATTGATTTATAGCTGAAACACTATCCCAAGTAGCCCTCAGGGCCGTTTTATAATTGTTAATGACAAACCGGGTCTGTGTAACACTTTAAGCATCTCATCATTGGTCCTTGCAATGGCAGGTCGCTAATAATAGATAAGACTCATCTTGAAAAAAAATAGATAACTTTCTGTAACATAGCCCCCAAAGGCCGGTTTAACTTGGCAAGTTAATCCGGTTTTTAATCCACACATCCGTTTTAGAACAGACGCACATTAGCCCCCAAGTGTCAAGGATAATGCTTGCATTGTTCTGGAGACTTGTATAAAGTGTAGTACTTGAGAGCAAATAGGCATTAGCCCCCAAGTATGAAGTGCATAACTTTTTTATACGCTTTGTACTTTAGCACATATATATGTTGTTTGTTTAACATACCTTCAACGTGGCAGACTGAACTGAGAAGCAAAGATGCCCGAAATTCTGACTTGCAAGAGAATGTGAAGTCACAACAAGCCGGGGCTGGAGAAGCCAAAGAGGAGCTGACCCAGGCCCTGGCCGTAATGGAAAAGCTGAAAGAATCCTTCAACCAAGAGTGTGCTAAATGGGAAACCGAGAAATCCGGTTTAACCAAAAGAGTTGTAGACACCGAGGCAGCCCTGAAGCCTGTGGTTGAAGAACTAGCCGGTTTGAAATGCCAAATCAATGCTATGACATCTGCTATCTTTGGTAAGTGTCTGCTTATGTGTGTTGTGCCAGTCGATGAATCTTATAACTGACCAAAATGTTGATAAAATCTTTGGCAGGCACTTGGATCGCTCATCTTGGTACAGATATGCGGATGAAGCTCAAAGCGGCATATACATTGGTTGAACAGCTATACTCTGGGTCTCAACGGGTTATTAGCACGGCAGCTTATAACAAACCGGCTCCAACTTTGATTAAGGAAACCCTTGAGAAGCTGGGCACGTTACCGGCCCGTATTGCCGAGTTGAAGAGAGCAGCTTCCAGAGCAGGAGCTTTAACCGCCCTTATTCGAGCCAAAGCCTGGATTCCAGACCTTGAAGCGGAGGATATCATTAAAGGGTACCCAGGCGTTAAAGAAGACGGTTCAAACTTCAACAATGATGATCTTCGGCGGCTGACCAAACAGATGTGGCCAGCAGCCAGCAAGTTGGCTAATGATACCGATTTGTCCCATTTTCAGCCGTTTTATGATGCAGAAGGGAAAAGACAGCCGGCCGACATCCATGAAGTCGAAGAACTTGTGCCTCCGATTCGTAAGCACACTTACGCCCCTGATATTAACCCTTCCAATCTTATCCATGAGGAAGCAGTGTTCCAAGCGTTAACCGGAATCGATTGGTCAACGACTGATTTCCGGCGTCTGGGGATGGATGAAGAAGTGCCTACACCAACTGACCCTCAACCATCAAACCGTCGCGATGAAGAGTCCTGATCCGGTCGCCGGTTTATATGGCTATTGTGAAAAACAATGATACTGTTTGAGCCGCTTTGAAGCTTCATGTAATAGGATAGCTGAAACTCCGTTATCTGCCATGCCATCGAGCATGTTTGGTAATACTTTGTGACAATCTGTGCCGCCCTTTGGGATATATTTATGCATAACCCATGATGAATTGCGTTCCCGGGTACAACAACTTAAAAGTATCTAGCGGTTTACCGCTAGACGTGTCATGATGTCCAAGAAGTATATAGTACCTAGATGAATAATCAAGTGTTTGTACAAAAAGTAATGTACATAACATACCTCATTGGTTGACCAAACATGTATACGGCAAAGGTGTTAATACCAATCTGGAACGTTGATAACTCCATCTTCATAATGCCGGTCTATATATTAAACCGGACTGGGATAACCACCAGATTTTCTTTATAACACTGGCGATTTAGTCAAACCAGACCGGGTCAATGAACACCGGTTTATAATTGATCATGTGCCCACAACTTGTAGTTGAGAAGCAAGCCAGGTCAAGGACACCAGTTTACCAAAAAATACTTATGATTTTCAACAAACAAAATTCAAACAGGAAAATATGCAAGGCTTTTTACAAGCTGCCAGGCTCCAGATCGAGGCTTTTCATGGGCTGCCAGGCCTCTGAGTTAAACCATTTAACAAAGCCTTTTAAGATGGGCCTCCAATTAACCAATCATCGGTTTAACTATGACAAGTTTAGGGTATGTAAAAGATTGACTTGTCAAACGTTCGATGGGTCATACTAGGATTTCCTGGACAGGAGTGGCTTACTTGATGAAGGCAGGTTAACCCGGGTTTTTAGGTGAATACACCAGGCTTCCAAGTCGTGGCTTGATAGCCAATTACGAGGGTCCTTTCAAACTCTTTGTTGCTTTAAAAAAAGAGCCCCCAAGTAACTTTGTGAGCGATGCTCAGTGTGTGCCCATGTTTGAGTCTGTACTGTGTACGACACTCTCTTTGGCTCCACAAATTTTTCCCTTTGTGGCTTAAATACCTATCAAGAGGTGTAGCTATGGTGTGAGGACAACCAAGCCTCCTAGTGACATCCCTTCGTGGTATAAAAACCGATCAAGAGGTGTAGCTGTAGTTCAAATATGACCAAGCCCCCTAGTGATTTTCTTTATATCTATGCAGCTGCTAAAGCCGGATTAACAAAAACTCCACTTTGTCAGTTAACTTGTAAAAGCTCACACAGGATATAAAAAGAACAGATACCCCGCTTATAACGGAGGCTCCGGTTTATTATATAATATATACACTGTCATAAATATGTACAGATGAGGAGCCTATGGCTTCAAGTATAGTAAGGCCGAAGGAGAGCTATGTTCCATGGCCGCTTGGTCTCCTCCTCCGATTGACGTGAGTCTTCATGCTCTCGAACATCAATGAGGTAGAAAGATCCGTTGTGCAAATTTTTGCTGACCACAAAGGGTCCTTCCCAAGGTGGGGATAACTTGTGCATATCAGTCTAATCCTGGATGAGCCGGAGCACCAAATCACCTTCTTGAAAGGTTCTGGTTTTAACCCGGCGGCTGTGATAACGTCAGAGATCTTGTTGATAAATCGCCGATTGTGCTGCTGCAAGATCACGCTCTTCATCCAACAGGTCCAGTGAATCCTGACGTGCCTTCTCATTATCAGCTTCAACATAAGTTGCCACACGGGGTGAATCATGATGGATGTCACTAGGAAGAACCACCTCCGCTCCATAGACCATGAAGAAAGGTGTGTAACCCGTAGACCTATTGGGTGTGGTGTTGATGCTCCATAACACAGAAGGTAGCTCCTCAACCCAACAACCCGGCGTCCGCTTTAAGGGAACCATAAGCCTTGGTTTGATACCCCGTAGAATTTCTTGGTTTGCCCTTTCTTCTTGACCATTAGATTGGGGTGAGCCACCGACGCTAGATCAAGCCGATGTGCTCACGTTGACAGAATTCTTCCATCTCCCCTTTTGACAGATTAGTACCATTATCTGTTATAATGCTGTGTGGAAAACCAAACCGGAATATCACCTTCTTGATGAATTGAACCGCCGTGGCTGCATCACACTTGCTGACTGGCTCTGCCTCCACCCATTTAGTGAATTTATCAACTGCTACTAACAGGTGGGTCTTTTTGTCCTTAGAACGCTTGAAGGGTCCAACCATATCAAGCCCCCAAGTTGCAAACGGCCACGTAATTGGAATCATCCACAACTCTTGAGCCGGAACGTGCACATGGCGGGTAAATTTTTGACATCCATCACATCTCTTGACTAAATCCTCCGCATCAGCATGCGCCGTCAACCATTAAAAACCATGGAGAAAAGCTTTGGCAACCAATGACTTTGAACTGGCGTGGTGACCGCAATCCCCTTCATGGATTTCTCGCAAAATCTCACAACCTTCTTGAGGAGAAACACGGCGCTGAATTGCTCCTGAAACACTGTAACGATGTAACTCCCCGTTGAGTATGGTCATGGACTTGGAACGCCGGATTATCTGTCGAGCCAACGTTTCATCGTCTGGTAACTCGCCCCGGTTCATGTAAGCCAGATATGGGATCGTCCAATCCGGTATGGCATGCAGAGCTGCCACCAACTGAGCCTCCGGATCAGGAATAGCCAAATCTTCTTCGGTTGGCACTTTGACTGACGGATTATGCAACACATCAAGAAAGACATTGGGCGGGACCGGTTTACGCTGGGAACCAAGACGACTTAAAGCGTCTGCCGCTTCATTCTTCCGCCGGTCTATATGGTCCACCTGATAACCTTTAAAGTGACCAGCCACTGCGTCCACCTCTCGCTGATATGCAGCCATGAGTGGGTCCTTAGAATCCCAAGTGCCAGACACCTACTGAGCCACTAGATCTGAATCGCCGAAGCACTTAACCCGGCTCAAATTCATCTCCTTAGCCATCTGAAGACCGTGGAGCAAAGCCTCATATTCAGTCGCATTACTAGTACAAGGGAACATTAAACGGAGGACATAACAAAACTTGTCACCTCGTGAGGAAGTTAGTATGTCTCCAGCCCCCGAGCCCTCCAACTGTCTGGATCCATCAAAATGAATAGTCCAGTATGTATTATCTGGCTTCTCTTCAGGTGCAAGTAACTCCGTCCAATCATTGATGAAATCCACGAGTGCCTGGGATTTGATCGCTGTGCGGGGTATATATTTGAGCCCATGAGGTCCAAGCTCAATAGCCCACTTGGCAATCCAGCCAGTTGCTTCTCTGTTTTGAATGATGTCACCCAGAGGGGCTGAACTGACCATTGTGATAGGATGGCCCTGAAAATAATGTTTAAGCTTCCGGCTCGCCATAAACACCCCATACACCAGCTTCTGCCAATGCGGATACCTCTGCTTTGACTCAATGAGCACCTCGCTGATATAATAAACCGGCCGTTAAACCAGATATTCCTTGCCAAGCTCCTTGCGCTCTACCACAATGGCTACGCTAACAGCCCGGGCATTAGCAGCCACATATAATAATAATGGCTCTTTATCGATCGGTGCTGCAAGCACGAGCAGTTCAGCTAGCTGCCTCTTCAGATCCTCGAACGCCTTATCAGCTGTCTCGCTCCAGAAAAAGTTATCTGTTTTCTTGAGCATCTGATATAAAGGGATGGCCTTCTCTCCAAGGCGACTGATAAACCGGCTCAAGGCTGTAATCCGGCCGGCCAGACGTTGAACATCGTTAATACACGCCGGTTTAGCCAAGGATGTAATTGCTGCAATCTTTTCCGGATTAGCCTCAATGCCTCTGTTTGATACCAGAAAGCCTAAGAGCTTGCCTGCCGGGACACCGAAGACACACTTCTCCGGATTGAGCATCATCTTGTAAACCCGGAGATTGTCAAAGGTTTCTCGTAGATCATCTATCAATGTCTCCTCCTTTCTAGACTTGACCACAATATCATCCACATATGCATGAACATTGCGCCCAATTTGTTTATGAAGGCAATTCTGAACACATTGCTGGTAAGTTGCCTGGGCACTCTTGAGTCCAAAAGGCATGGAAACATAGCAGAAGGCTCCAAAGGGAGTTATGAAAGTTGTCTTCTCCTGGTCCTTAACCACCATTTTGATCTGATGATAACCAGAGTAGGCATCCAGAAAACACAAACGGTCACAACCCGTCGTAGCATCAATTATCTGATCAATGTGAGGGAGAGCAAAGGGGTCTGCAGGGCAAGCCTTGTTTAAATCTGTATAGTCCACACACATGCGCCAAGTGCCATTTTTCTTAAGAACCAGCACCGGATTAGCTAACCACTCTGGATGAAAAACTTCGACAATAAACCCTGCGGCCAACATACGGGCTACCTCTTCACCTATAGCCTTACGTCTCTCTTCATTGAAACGCGGAGGAACTGCCGGACCGGTTTAAACTTAGGATCAATGTTGAGTGTGTGCTCAGCGAGTTCCCTCGGTACCTGGCATGTCAGAAGGTTTCCATGCAAAGATGTCCCGATTCTCACGGATGAACTTGATGAGCGCGCTTTCCTATTTGGGATCCAGGTTAGCACTGATGCTGAATTGTTTGGATGAATCGCCAGGAACAAAGTCAACCATCTTAGTGTCTGTAGCCGATTTGAACTTCAACGCTGGATCATGTTCTGTAGTTGGCTTTTTCAAAGAGGTCATGGTCTGCCGGATCAACTTGCTCCTTATAGAATTTCAACTCCTCCGTGGCACAAACCGACTCAGCATAAGCCGCATCACCTTCTTCACACTCCAAAGCAATCTTTCTACTTCCATGTACTGTGATAGTCCCTTTATGACCTGGCATTTTAAGCTTGTAGATAAACATAACATGGCCTTGCCATAAACTTAGCATAAGCCGGACGCCCAAACAAGGCGTGGTACAGACTTTTGATCTTTACCACCTCAAATGTTAATGTTTCTGACCTTGAATCATAGTCATCTCCAAAAGCTACCTCCAAAGCTATCTTGCCAACAGGATATCCAGACTTACCAGGCACCACACCATGAAAGACTGTATTTGACGGTTTAAGATCCTTATCTGTCAACCCCATACGGCGGAATGTATCATAATACAAAATATTGATACTACTTCCCCCATCCATGTGCACTTTAGTGAACTTGTATCCCCCAACTTGAGGGGCTACCACCAAGGCCAAGTGACCTGGATTATCAACCCGGGGTGGGTGATCATCTCTACTCCACAAAATAGGTTGCTCAGACTAGCGTAAATACTGAGGTACTACCGGCTCAACAGAGTTTACTGCCCTTTTATGAAGCTTCTGATCACGTTTGCACAAACTAGTAATGAAGACATGATATTGCCCGTTGTTCAGCTGTTTGGGATTGCTCTGATAACCTGACTGCTGCTGTTGATTCCCCTAATGGTTGTAACCTCCCTGGTTGCCTTGGTGCCCTTGATTGACGTGTCCGGTTTGGTTGCCTGGAAACCCTGAACCGGAACCACCACCTCCATAACCCGGCCCATGGAAACCTCCTCCTAAACCGCCGGGCGGGCCGTTGTCATATTGGAACATATTGGAATTCTTGAAATCCCGCATGATATAACAGTCCTTCCAAAGATGTGATGCCGGCTTCTCCTTCGATCCATGCTTTGGACAGGGCTGATTTAATAAGCGCTCCAAATTGGGGCCTGAACCTCCACCCCTCTAGGGCTGCTTGCCCTTACGGAGCTGGCCATTCTCCTGCGCGTTGGTATTTGCAACAAAGTCTAAGCTACTGTCGGCCTTGCGCTTACCACCGTTTCCATGGCCTGCCGGATTATGCTGTTGACCCTTGGCATTGCCGTTCTTCTTACCTTTCTCCGGTTTGTCCTCCTCTGAATCCGGATCCTTGGTATTATCTGAATCGACATATTTAACCAAAGCGGCCATGAGTGTTGACATATCATTGCAGTGATGTTTGAGCCTTCCCTATTTCTGTTTTAGCGGTTTGAAATGGCAATTGACCTCAATGTTAACACTGTAGTGTCTGCATTGATACGATCTGATGAATGCAAAATTGCTGAGACCCGTTTGACCCAATGGGTCATGGACTCCCCTTCCTCTTGGACACAAGCGGCCAGATCCACGATTGACATCGGCTTCTTACACGTATCCTTGAAGTTTTGGATAAACCGGTGCTTCAATTCGGCCCATGATCCAATAGAGTTGGTCGGCAAGCTCTTCAACCAAGTGTGAGTTGTTCCTTCCAACATCATGGTGAAATATTTAGCACACACTGCCTCATCCACATCTAACATCTCCATTGCCATCTCATAGCTCTCCACCCACGCTTCTGGTTGCAAATCGGCAGTGTAATTTGGTACCTTACGAGGTCCCTTGAAATCCTTGGGCAGTCTCACATTACGCAAAGCGGGGGTTAGACACGGCACCCCTAAGGAACTGAACATCACTCCTGGCTCCACGGAGGCCGTGGGGTGAACCGGAGTATGTTGTCGTGCTCCGTGTCGAGCCGCCAACTCGGCCTCCCGACGTGCGCGGCCATGGTCCACAACATCTTGCGCATTAGCGCCTCCCCCGGTCGGTTTGTTCCCTCGTGGTGAATTTCGGCGACGTGCACTACTGGACACGGCCGGTTCATCCTCCACGTGTCTGCTATAGCTCCGGCTTGGACGGGAAGTGGAATGAATCCTCTCACGACTGTGTGAATACGCCTGCTGTTGATTTAGTGCTGTTTGAAGGAGATCCCTAGCCCGACGTGCTTCCACTGCAACTGGTGACTCGCCGTCGATTGGGAGGGCCGCCAGGCATGAAGCGGCGGCCACAATGTTGTCCAAAGGGTTGGAATAATGCATGGGCGGTGTTGGTACATACTGTGGCACAATGTTGTTCTGGCGAGGCAGGTCTGTCGTGCGCGGTTGAACCGGCGCTCCTGTTCCCGGCGCCCCCGCCCGGTTTAGTGTGGGTTGGCTACCAGCACCTGCTCCTGGTGTGTTGAAGAGATTCTGCGGCTCATAAACCGATGGGAGACGTGATCGATACCTTCTTCGCATGACTTCCTCTAAAGCATTCTGATCCAGTCTAATCTGGTAGGCATGTGCTTCCAATTCAGCCCGCTCTGTAGCCATCCTAGTATTCTCTATTGCCAGGTCCGCTTTAGCCTGGGCTATCTGATCTTTTACCTTTGCAATCTCCGCATTGTGCTGATCCCTGGCTGTTGCATCCACCTCCGCGGCCATCAACGTTGCCAAAGCGTCGAACAAATCAGACAGGACTTGGGCCGAAGGCGGCGCCGAGCTTCCTGCCCCTGCTGGTGTGGCCGTTGTTGAACCGGAGAGCATTGCTGCGGCGGTAGATGAATGAGGCGTCGATTGTGTGCCGGCCATGAAGATGGTGGACCGGTTTGGTAGATCAGGGGAATCCGAAATACTGTTGCCCTCGGATCCTCCATCAATCCGGCCGTCCTGCAACTGGTAAAGTGATTCGGTCTCTCCAGAAGACTCGTCATCAGAACAGACCACGGTCTCTCCATCGGACACCGGTCCATCCTCATACCTCGATCCATGGATGACACCCACAAAAACATGCCTTGCCTCGGCCTGAACCGGCGAAGGACTTGCATGCCGAGCCATTTCGATGATGTTGGTGCAGATGTCCGGCTCAAGGGCCGGTTCGCCGATCTTGCCGATGAAGACGTGAATCCCACCAAAGGGGACCCGGTACCCGTATTCGATTGAATCGGCCTCGGGACCCCATCCCGCGTTATCGATGTAGAGCTTGCCGCGACGACTCTTCGTCATCCGGCCCACAGCGTATCCCTTAAGTCCATCGAAGCTGCCCTTCAAGAACTCAAAACCATCGTGCGATAGCCCCACGGTGGGCGCAAACTGTCGTGGGTTTGTCACGGAAGATGTCCTTGTGAAAGGACTTAGTCGTGGAGCCATCGCTACGGTTTAGCTTTAAGGGGTTAAACCGGACAAGGGGACATGGGGAATTTTTATACTAAGCCTACGTCTAGTTGTGATTGGTATTGCTAGGGTTTCGAAGGCCAGGGAGCGAATCCGCTTTGTCTGGCTCTCGAGTTGTTGTCTGTCCCTAAACCGCTGCCGGGTCGTCCCTTTATATACATAGGTTGACGCCCGCCGGTTTACAGAGTCCCGAAGCCGGATCATAAACGTATCCAGTTCGGTCTCTATCCTTCCTATCTTACAAATTACATGACTAAGCCGGTTTATATTTACAGGCTTTAACCCGCCTTCGGGCCTTGGGCCTCCATGAAGTGCCATCATCCTTGCATCTTTATGGGATTCTAATCTTCAAGGAGTCAACCCAGCTACACAAGGCCGGTTTACCTCCAGTAGTAATATCCCCAACAGATTCCGTTTGGTATCCCTTTTCTGCGAAACACTGAATTAGGCAAAAACACAGCAATTTGCACTGGGCCTTTGGTTAGTAGGTTAGTCCCAAAAATAATATAAAAGTGCATAACAAAGCCCATTAAACATCCAAAACAGATAATATAATAGCATGGAACAATCAAAAATTATAGATATGTTGGAGACGTATCAAGCATCCCCAAGCTTAATTCCTGCTCGTCCTCGAGTAGGTAAATGATAAAAAGAGAATTTTTGATGTTGAATGCTACCTAGCATAATTCTCAATGTAAGTTTCTTTATTGTGGCATGAATGTTCAGATCCGAAAGATTCAAGACAAAAGTTTAATATTGACATAAAATAATAATACTTCAAGAATACTAACAAAGAAATCATGTCTTCTCAAAATAACATGGCCAAAGAAAGTTATCCCTAGAAAATCATATAGTCTGGCTATGCTCTATCTTCATCACACAAAGTATTTAATCATGCACAACCCCGATGACAAGCCAAGCAATTGTTTCATACTTTTTATGTTCTCAAACTTTTTCAATCTTCACGCAATATAGGAGCGTGAGCCATGGACATAGCACTATATGTAGAATAGAATGGTGGTTGTGGAGAAGACCAAAAAAAGAGAAGATAGTCTCACATCAACTAGGCGTATCAACGGGCTATGGAGATGCCCATCAATAGATATCAATGTGAGTGAGTAGGGATTGCCATGCAACGGATGCACTAGAGCTATAAGTGTATGAAAGCTCAACAAAAAAACTAAGTGGGTGTGCATCCAACTCACTTGCTCACGAAGACCTAGGGCATTTTGAGGAAGCTCATCATTGGAATATAGAAGCCAAGTTCTATAATGTAAAATTCCCACTAGCATATGAAAGTGACAACATAGGAGACTCTCTATCATGAAGATCATAGTGCTACTTTGAAGCACAAGTGTGGTAAAAGGATAGTAACATTGTCCCTTCTCTCTTTTTCTCTCATTTCTCCTTTTTTATTTGGGCCTTTTCCCCTTTTTTATGGCCTCTTTTTTTCTCTTTTTTTCTTTTCATCCAGAGTCTCATCCCGACTTGTGGGGGAATCATAGTCTCCATCATCCTTTCCTCACTTGGGACAATGCTCTAATAATGATGATCATCACACTTTTATTTACTTACAACTCAAAAATTACAACTTGATACTAGAACAAAATATGACTCTATGTGAATGCCTTCGGCGGTGTACCGGGATGTGCAATGAATCAAGAGTGACATGTATGAAATAATTATAAAGGTGGCAACTACATGATCATGCAAAGCGATATGACAATGATGTAACGTGTCATAACAAACGGAACGGTGGTAAGTTGCATGGCGATATATCTCAGAATGGCTATGGAAAAGCCATAATAGGTAGGTATGGTGGCTGTTTTGAGGAAGGTATATGGTGGGTGTATGATACCGGCGAAAGGTGCGTGGTATTAGAGAGGCTAGCAATGGTGGAAGGGTGAGAGTGCGTATAATCCATGGACTCAACATTAGTCATAAAGAACTCACATACTTATTGAAAAAATATATTAGTTATCAAAATGAAGTACTACGCGCATGCTCCTAGGGGGACAGATTGGTAGGAAAAGACCATCACTCGTCCCCGACCGCCACTCATAAGGAAGACAATCAATAAATAAATCATGCTCCGACTTCATCACATAACGGTTCACCATACGTGCATGCTACGGGAATCACAAACTTTAGAACAAGTATTTCTCAAATTCACAACTACTCAACTAGCATGACTCTAATATCACCATCTTCATATCCCAAACAATCATAAAGAATCAAACCTCTCATAGCATTCGATGCACTTTATATGATAGCTTTTATTATACCCAACTTGGATGTTCATCACATTAGGACTAATTTTATAGCCAAAGCAACTTACCATGCTATTATATAAGACTCTCAAAATAATATAAGTGAAGCATGAGAGATCAATAATTTCTATAAAATAAACCACCACCGTGCTCTTAAAAAGATATAAGTGAAGCAGTAGAGCAAAATTATCTAGCTCAAAAGATATAAGTGAAGCACATAGAGTATTCTAATAAATTCCGATTCATGTGTGTTTCTCCAAAAGGTGTGTACAGAAAGGATGATTGTGGTAAACTAATAAGCAAAGACTCAAATCATACAAGACGCTACAAGCAAAACACATATCATGTGGTGAATAAAAATATAGCCTCAAGTAAAGTTACCGATGGACAAAGACGAAAGAGGGGATGCCTTCCGGGGCATCCCCAAGCTTAGGCTTTTGGTTTCCTTGAATTTTACCTTGGGGTGCCATGGGCATCCGCAAGATTAGGATCTTGCCACTCCTTATTCCAAAATCCATCAAATCTTTACCCAAATCTTGAAAACTTCACAACACAAAACTCAACAGAAAATCTCATGAGCTCCGTTAGTATAAGAAAACAAACCACCACTTCAAGGTACTGTAATGAACTCATTCTTTCTTTATATTGGTGTTAAACCTACTGTATTCCAACTTATTATGGTTCATACCCCCCGATACTAGCCATAGATTCATCAAAATAAGCAAACAACACACGAAAAACAGAATCTAATATTTCCTTAATGGAAATTGAAATCTAATATTTCCTTCTTTCATATCAATAATTGCACCAATTGTTCTAAGGAAAGGTCTACCAAGAATAATAGGACAAGTAGGATTGCAATCTATATCAAGAAAAATGAAATCTACAGGTACATAATTCCTATTAGAAACAATAAGAACATCATTAATCCTTCGCATAGGTTTCTTAATGGTGGAATCCGCAAGATGCAAATTTAAATAACAATCATCAAATTCACAGAAACCTAACACATCACACAAAGTTTTTGGAATAGTGGAAACACTTGCACCCAAATCACATAAAGCATGGCATTCATGATCTCTAATTTCAATTTTAATAGTAGGTTCCCACTCATCATAAAGTTTTCTAGGGATAGAAACTTCTAATTCAAGCTTTTCTTCATAGGATTGCATTAAGGCATCAATGATATGTTTGGTAAAAGCTTTATTTTGATCATAAGCATAAGGAGAATTTAGCACGGATTGCAACAAGGAAATACAATCTATCAAAGAGCAATTATCATAATTAAATTCCTTGAAATCCAAAATAGTGGGTTCATTGCTATGTAAAGTTTTGACCTCTTCAATCCCACTTTTACCAATTTTTGCATCAAGATCTAAAAACTCTGAATCATTTGGACACCTTTTAACTAAAGTTGACTCATCTCCAGTCCCAACATTATCAAGATTCGTATTGCAAAACAAAGATTTAATAGGAGACACATCGATCACTTTTAGATCTTCATCCTTATTATCATCTAACTCTTCCGGTTTGGCGGCCATCTTATTAACTAAGGTGGCTTGCTTATCCGAAATTTGGGCTATTAAGTTTTCAAGATGAGCAAACTGAGATTTCAAACCATAAAATTCCTTAGACATATCATCGAGCTCTTTATGCATGTACTCCATAAAACCTTTTTGCTCTTTAAGCTCATTTCTGAAGAAATTATTATGCTCAAATTGCAAGGACATAAAACTTCTAACATTGTTTTTAATTTCTTCCAACCTTCTATGGTGAAGATCAATACTTTTTGGAAGAGACATCGTGAAAAACAATCCAACACACAAGCACACAAGAAGCAAGAAAAAGAGGCGAACGAAAAAGAGGGCGAATAAAACGGCAAAGGTGAAGTGGGGGAGAGGAAAATGAGAGGCGGATGGCAAATAATGTAATGCGAGGGATAAGAGTTTGTGATGGGTACTTGGTATGTCTTGACTTGTGCGTAGATCTCCCCGGCAACAGCGCCAAAAATCCTTCTTGCTACCTCTTGAGCATGTGTTGGTTTTCCCTTGAAGAGGAAAGGGTGATGCAGCAAAGTAGCGTAAGTATTTCCCTCGGTTTTTGAGAACCTAGGTATCAATCCAGTAGGAGACTACATGCAAGTCCCTCGTACCTGCACAAACAAATAAGAACATTGCAACCAACGCGATAAAGGGGTTGTCACTCCCTTCACGGCCACTTGCAAAAGTGAGATCTGATAAAGATAACAAGATAAATATTTTTGGTATTTTTTCGTAATGATTGGAAAATAAAGATTGCAAGATAAAAGGCGGCAGAAATAGCAAGTAGATAGGAAAATAATATGATGGAAGATAGACCCGGGGGCCATAGGTTTCACTAGTGGCTTCTCTCAAGATAGCAAATTCTACGGTGGGTGAACAAAATACTGTTGAGCAACTGATAGAAAAGTGCATAGTTATGAGAATATCCAGGCATGATCATGTAATGTAGGCATCATGTCCGCGACAAGTAGACCGAAACGATTCTGCATCTACTACTATTACTCCACACATCAACCGCTATCCAGCATGCATCTAGAGTATTAAGTTCATAAGAACAGAGTAACGCATTAGGCAAGATGACATGATGTAGAGGAATAAACTCAAGCAACATGATATAAACCCCATCTTTTTATCCTCGATGGCAACAATACAATACGTGCCTTGCTGCCCCTGCTGTCACTGGGAAATGACACCACAAGATTGAACCCAAAACTAAGCACTTCTCCCATTGCAAGAAAGATCAATCTAGTAGGCCAAACCAAACTGATAATTCGAAGAGACTTGCAAAGATATTAAATCATGCATAAAAGAATTCAGAGAAGAATCAAACATTGTTCATAGATAATCTTAATCATAAACCCACACTTCATCGGATCTCGACAAACACACTGCAAAAAGAATTACATCGAATAGTTCTCTAAGATAATCGAGGAGAACTTTGTATTGAGATCCAAAGAGAGAGAAGAAGCCATCTAGCTAATAACTATGGACCCGAAGGTCTGTGGTAAACTACTCACACATCATCAGAGAGGCTATGGTGTTGATGTAGAAGCCCTCCGTGATCGATTCCCCCTCCGGCGGAGCACCGAAAAAGGCCCCAAGATGGGATCTCACGGGTACAGAAGGTTGCGGTGGTGGAAATAGGTTTTCGTGGTGCTCTCTGATGTTTTATATGAATATATATATAGGCGAAAGAAGTAGATCAGTGGAGCCATGAGGGGCCCATGAGGGTGGGGGCGCGCCTACTCACCGGGGCGCGCCCTCCATCCTCGTGGACGCCTCGTTGCTTCCTTGACGTCCACTCCAAGTCTCCTGGATTGCGGTTGTTCCAAAAGTAACTCTCTCGAAGGTTTCATTCCGTTTGGTATTCCTTTTCTGTGAAACACTGAAATAGGCAAAAAAAACATCAATTTGCACTGGGCCTTTGGTTAGTAGGTTAGTCCCAAAAGTAATATAAAAGTGCATAACAAAGACCATTAAACATTCAAAACAGATAATATAATAGCATGGAACAATCAAAAATTATAGATACGTTGGAGACGTATCAGTCACCTCCATAACCGAGAAACATTTCCTTATTCCACTAAGGATATTTATGACCGCTGTCCAGTGATCCACTACTGGATCCAAACTTATGGTGAAGTACACAATAGGTCTGGTACACAACATAGCATACTTTATAGAACCTATGACTGAGGCATAGGGAATGACTTTTCATTCTCTTTCTATTTTATGTCGTGGTCGGGTTTTGAGTCTTTACTCAATTTCACACCTTGCAACACAGGCAAGAACTCCTTCTTTGACTATTCCATTTTGAACTACTTCAAAATCTTGTCAAGGTATGTACTCATTGAAAATATATCAAGCGTCTTGATCTATGTCTATAGATCTTGATGCTAAATATGTAAGTAGCTTCACCAAGGTCTTTCTTTGAAAAACTCCTTTCAAACACTCCTTTATGCTTTCCAGAAAATTCTACATTATTTCCGATCAACAATATGTTATTCACATATACTTATCAAAAATGTTGTAGTGCTCCCACTCACTTTCTTCTAAATACAGGCTTCACCATAAGTCTGTATAAAACCATATGTTTTGATCACTTTATCAAAGCATATATTTCAACTCCAAGATGCTTGCACCAGTCCATAGATGGATCGATGGAGCTTGCTCACTTTGTTAGCACCTTTAGGATCGACAAAACCTTCTAGTTGCATCATATACAACTCTTCTTTAAGAAATCCATTAAGGAATGCAGTTTTGACATCCATTTGCCAGATTTCATAAAATGCGGCAACTACTAACATGATTCAGACGGACTTTTAAGCATCGATACGAGTGAGAAAATCTCATTGTAGTCAACACACTGAACTTGTCGAAAACATTTTGCGACAATTCGAGCTTTGTAGATAGTAACACTACTATCAGCGTCCGTCTTCCTCTTGAAGATCCATTTATTCTTAATTGCTCACCGATCATCGGGCAAGTCAATCAAAGTCCATACTTTGTACTCATATATGGATCCCATATCAGATTTCATGGCCTCAAGCCATTTCACGGAATCTGGGCTCATCATCGCTTCCTCATAGTTCGTAGGTTCGTCATGGTCTAGTAACATGACCTCCAGAATAGGATTACCGTACCACTCTGGTGCAGATCTTACTCTGGTTGACCTACAAGGTTTGGTAGTAACTTGATCACAAGTTTCATGATCATCATCATTAGCTTCCTCACTTACTGGTGTAGGAATCACTGGAACTGATTTCAGTGATGAACTACTTTCCAATAAGGGAGCAGGTACAATTACCTCATCAAGTTCTACTTTCCTCCCACTCACTTCTTTCGAGAGAAACTCCTTCTCTAGAAAGGATCCATTCTTAGCAACAAAATATCTTGCCTTCGGATCTGTGATAGAAGGTGTACCCAACAGTTTCTTTCGGGTATCCTATGAAGACGCACTACTCCGATTTGGGTTCGAGCTTATCAGTTTGAAACTTTTTCACATAAGCATCGCAACCCCAAACTTTAAGAGACGACAGCTTTGGTTTCTTGCCAAACCATAGTTCATACGGTGTCATCTCAACGGATTTAGATGGTGCCCTATTTAACATGAATGCAGCTGTCTCTAATGCATAACCCCAAAACGATAGTGGTAAATCGGTAAGAGACATCATAGATCGCACCATATCCAATAAAGTACGATTACAACATTCGGACACACCATTATGTTGTGGTGTTCCAGGTGGCGTGAGTTGCGAAACTATTCCACATTGTTTCAAATGAAGACCAAACTCGTAACTCAAATATTCGCCTCCGCGATTAGATCGTAGAAACTTTATTTTCTTGTTACGATGATTTTCCACTTCACTCTGAAATTCTTTGAAATTTTCAAATGTTTTAGACTTATGTTTCATTAAGTAGATATACCAATATCTACTTAAATCATCTATGAAGGTCAGAAAATAACGATACCCACCGCGAGCCTCTCAATACTTATCGGATCGCATACATCAGTATGTATTATTTCCAATAGGTCAGTTGCTTGCTCCACTGTTCCGAAGAACGGAGTCTTAGTCATCTTGCCCATGAGGCATGGTTTGTAAGCATCAAGTGATTCATAATCAAGTGATTCCAAAAGTCCATCAGCATGGAGTTTCTTCATGCGCTTTACATCAATATGACCTAAACGGCAGTGCCACAAATAGGTTGCACTATCATTATTAACTTTGCATCTTTTGGCTTCAATATTATGAATATGTGTATCACTATGATTGAGATTCAATAAACCATTCACCTTGGGTGTATGACCACAGAAGGTTTTATTCATGTAAACAGAATAACAATTATTCTTTGACTTAAATGAATAACCTGTTGGGGAACGTAGTAATTTCAAAAGTTTTCCTCCGCACATGCAAGATCATGGTGATGCATAGCAACGAGATCAAGAGTGTCGTCCACGTACCCTCGTAGACCGTAAGCAGAAGCGTTATGACAACGCGGTTGATGTAGTCGTACGTCTTCATGATCGATCGATCCCTAGTACCGAACGTACGGCACCTCTACGATCTGCACACGTTCAGCTCGGTGACGTCCCGCGAACTCAAGATCCAGTAGAGCTTCGAGGGAGAGTTTCGTCAGCACGACGGCGTGATGACGGTGATGATGATGCTACCGGAACAGGGCTTCGCCTAAGCACCGCTATGATATAACCGAGGTGGATTATGGTGGAGGGGGCACCGCACACGGCTAAAAGATCAATGATCAACTTGTGTGTCCATGGGGTGCCCCCTCCCCCGTATATAAATGAGTGGAGGAGGGGGAGGGCCGGCCCTCTACTATGGCGCGCCCTGGGGAGTCCTACTCCCACCGGGAGTAGGATTCCCCCCTTCCATGTAGTAGGAGTAGGAGAGAAGGAAAGGGAAAAGAGAAGAGAAGGAAGGAGGGGGCGCCGCCCCTCCCCCTAGTCCAATTCAGACTAGGCCTTGTGCACCTCCCCTCTCCCTTCCCCTAAAGCCCGATAAGGCCCATATACTCCCCGGTGAATTCCCGTAACTCTCCGGTACTCCGATAAATACCCAAACCACTCAGAACCTTTCCGATGTTCGAATATAGCCTTCCAATATATCGATCTTTACGTCTCGAACATTTCGAGACTCCTCGTCATGTCACTGATCTCATCCGGGACTCCGAATAACCTTCGATACATCAAAACACATAAACTCATAGTACCAATCATCACCGAACGTTAAGCGTGCAGACCCTACGGGTTTGAGAACTATGTAGACATGGCCGAGAAATGTCTCCAGTCAATAACCAATAGCGGAACCTGGATGCTCATATTGGCTCCTACATATTCTATGAAGATCTTTATCGGTTAAACCGCATAACGGTATACGTTGTTCCCTTTGTCATCAGTATGTTACTTGCCCGAGATTCGATCGTCGGTATCTCAATACCTAGTTCAATCTCGTTATCGGCAAGTCTCTTTACTCGTTCTGTAATGCATCATCCCGCAACTAACTCATTAGTCACATTGCTTGCAAGGCTTATAGTGATGTGCATTACCGAGAGGGCCCAGAGATACCTCTCCGACAATTGGAGTGACAAATCATAATCTTGATCCATGCCAACTCAACAAATACCATTGGAGACACCTGTAGAGCACCTTTATAATCACCCAGTTACGTTGTGACGTTTGGTAGCACACAAAGTGTTCCTCCGGTATTCGGGAGTTGCATGATCTCATAGTCATAGGAACATGTATAGTTATGGAGAAAGCAATAGCAACAAACTAAACGATCATCGTGCTAAGCTAACGGATGTGTCAAGTCAATCACATCATTCTCTAATGATGTGATCCCGTTAATCAAATGACAACTCATGTCTATGGTTAGGAAACATAATCATCATTGATTCAACGAGCTAGTCAAGTAGAGGCAAACTAGTGACACTCTGTTTGTCTATGTATTCACACATGTACTAAGTTTACGGTTAATACAATTCTAGCATGAATAATAAAAATTTATCATGATATAAGGAAATATAAATAACAACTTTATTATTGCCTCTAGGGCATATTTCTTTCAGTCTCCCATTTGCATTAGAGTCAATAATCTAGTTCACATCGTCAATAGTTCACATCTTTATGTGATTAGTTCACATCTCCATGTGACTAACACCCTAAGGGTTTACTAGAGTCAATAATCTAGTTCACATCGCTATGTGATTAATACCCAATGAGTGATCATGTTTTGCTTGTGGGAGAAATTTAGTCAACGGGCCTGCCACATTCAGAGCCGTATGTATTTTGCAAATTTTCTATGTCTACAATGCTTTGCATGGAGCTACTCTAGCTAATTGCTCCCACTTTCAATATGTATCTAGATCGAGACTTGGAGTCATCCAGATCTGTGTCAAAGCCTGCATCGACGTAACTCTTTACGGCGAACTCTTTATCACCTCCATAACCGAGAAACATTTCCTTATTCCACTAAGGATATTTTTGACCGCTGTCGAGTGATCCACTCCTGGATCACTATTGTACCCTCTTGCCAAACTTATGGTGAGGTACACAATACGTCTGGTACACAGCAAAGCATACTTTGTAGAATCTATGACTGAGGCATAGGGAATGACTTTTCATTCTCTTTCTATTTTCTGTCGTGGTCGGGTTTTGAGTCTTTACTCAACTTCACACCTTGCAACATAGGCAAGAACTCCTTCTTTGGTTGTTCCATTATGAACTACTTCAAGATCTTGTCAAGGTATGTACTCATTGAAAATATATCAAGCGTCTTGATCTATCTCTATAGATCTTGATGCTCAATATGTAAGTAGCTTCACCGAGGTCTTTCTTTGAAAAACTCTTTTCAAACATTCCTTTATGCTTTCTAGAAAATTCTACATTATTTCCGAACAATATGTCATTCACATATACTTATCAGAAATGTTGTAGTGCTCCCACTCACTTTCTTGTAAATGCAGGCTTCACCGCAAGTCTGTATAAAACCATATGCTTTGATCACTTTATCAAAGCATATATTCCAACTCTGAGATGCTTGCACCAGTCCATAGATGGATCGCTGGAGCTTGCTCACTTTGTTAGCACCTTTAGGATCGACAAAACCTTCTGGTTGCATCATATACAACTCTTCTTTAAGAAATCCATTAAGGAATGCAGTTTTGACATCCATTTGCCAGATTTCATAAAATGCGGCAACTGCTAACATGATTCGGACAGACTTTTAAGCATCGATATGAGTGAGAAAATCTCATCGTAGTCAACAAAGTGAACTTGCCGAAAACATTTTGCGACAATTCGAGCTTTGTAGATAGTAACACTACTATCAGCGTCCGTCTTCCTCTTGAAGATCCATTTATTCTTAATGACTCTCCGATCATCGGCCAAGTCAATCAAATCCATACTTTGTACTCATATATGGATCCCATCTCAGATTTCATGGCCTCAAGCCATTTCACGGAATCTGGTCTCATCATCTCTTCCTCATAGTTCGTAGGTTTGTCATGGTCTAGTAACATGACTTCCATAAAGGATTACCATACCACTCTGGTGCGGACCATACTCTGGTTGTCCTACAAGGTTCGGTAGTACCTTGATCTGAAGTTTCATGATCATCATCATTAGCTTCCTCACTAATTGGTGTAGAGATCACTAGAACTGATTTCTGTGATGAACTAGTTTCCAATTCAGGAGAAGGTACAATTACCTCATCAAGTTCTACATTCCTCCCACTCACTTCTTTCAAGAGAAACTTCTTCTCTAGAAAGGATCCACTCTTTGCAACAAAGATCTTGCCTTTCAGATCTGTGATAGAAGGTGTACCCAACAGTTTCTTTTGGGTATCCTATGAAGACACACTTTTCCGATTTGGGTTTGAGCTTATCAGGCTGAAACTTTTTCACATAAGCATCACAACCCCAAACTTTAAGAAATGACAGCTTAGGTTTCTTTGCTAAACCACAGTTCATACGGTGTCGTCTCAACGGATTTAGATGGTGCCCTTTTTAACGTGAATGTAACTGTCTCTAATGCATAACCCCCAAAATGATAGTGGTAAATTGGTAAGAGACATCATAGATTGCACTATATCCAATAAAGCATGGTTATGATGTTCAGGCACACCATTATGCTGTGGTGTTCCAGGTGGCACGAATTTGTGAAACTATTCCACATTGTTTTAACTGAAGACCAAACTCGTAACTCAAATATTCGTCTCCGCGGTCAGATCATAGAAAATTTATTTTCTTGTCACGATGATCTTCCAATTCACTCTGAAATTCTTTGAACTTTTCAAATGTTTCAGACTTATGTTTCATCAAGTAGGTATACCCATATCTGCTCAAATCATCTGTGAAGGTCAGAAAATAACGATACCCGCCGCGAGCCTCAACACTCATCGTACCGCATACATCAATATGTATTATTTCCAATAAGTCAGTTGCTCGCTCAATTGTTCCGGAGAATGGAGTCTTAGTCATCTTGCCCATGAGGCATGGTTTGCAAGCATCAAGTGATTCATAATCAAGTGATTCCAAAAGCCCATCAGCATGGAGTTTCTTCATGCGATTTACACCAATATGACCTAAATGGCAGTGCCACAAATAGGTTGCACTATCATTATTAACTTTGCATCTATTGGCTTAAATATTATTAATATGTGTATCAGTACAATCGAGATTCAATAAACCATTCACCTTGGGTGTATGACCACAGAAGGTTTTATTCATGTAAACAGAATAACAATTATTCTTTGACTTAAATGAATAACCGTATTGTAATAAACATGATCCAATCATATTATGCTCAACGCAAATACCAAATAACATTTATTTTAGGTTCAACACTAATCCCGAAGGTAAAGGGAGTGTGCGATGGTGATCTTATCAACCTTGGAATCATTTCCAACACACATCGTCACCTCGTCCTCAACTAGTCTTTGTTTATTTTGCAACTCCCGTTTCGAGTTACTACTCTTAGCAACTGAACTAGTATCAAATACCGAGGGGTTTGCTATAAACACTAGTAAAGTACACACCAATAACATGTATATCAAATATACCATTGTTCACTTTGACATCCTTCTTATCCGCCAAGTATCTAGGGTAGTTCCACTTCCAGCGACCATTTCCTTTGCAGTAGAAGCACTCAGTGTCAGGCTTGGGTCTAGCTTTGGGCTTCTTCACGGGAGTGGCAACTTGCTTGCCATTGTTCTTGAAGTTCCTTTTCTTTCCCTTGGCCTTTTACTTGAAACTAGTGGTCTTGTCAACCATCAACACTTGATGCTTTTTCTTGATTTCTACCTTCGCCGTTTTCAGCATCGCAAAGAGCTTTGGGAATCATTTCCGTTATCCCCTGCATATTATAGTTCATCATGAAGTTCTAGTGACTTGGTGATAGTGACTAGATAACTCTGTAAATCACTATATTATCGGGAAGATTAACTCCCACTTTATTCAAGTGATTGTAGTACTCAGACATTCTGAGCACATGCTCACTTGTTGAGCTATTCTCCTCCATCTTGTAGGCAAAGTACTGTCAGAGGTCTTCTACCTCTCGACACGGGCATGAGTATGAAATACCAATTTCAACTCTCGGAACATCTTATATGCTCTGTGGCGTTCAAAACGTTTTTGAAGTCTCGGTTCTAAGCCGTAAAGCATGGTGCACTAAACTATCAAGTAGTCATCATATCGAGCAAGGTTGTCAGAATCGCAATTCTGTTATACGATTCTATGACTTTAAGATCCAAACTAACCCGTATGATTCTATGATTTTAGTTCTTAGAATCTACGACTTTACGATCTTGATAGTGAAGATTCTACGATTTGCGATCCTACCATCGAAGCTCCGATCCGATTCATAATCGCGATTCTGACAACCTTGATATCGAGCTTTACCAAACATTCATAACGTCTGTATCTGCTCCTGCAATAGGTCCGTCACCTAGCGGTGCATCAAGGACATAATTCTTCTATGCAGCAATGAGGATAATCCTTAGATCACGGAGCTAGTCCGCATCATTGCTACTAACATCTTTCAACATAGTTTTCTCTAGGAACATATCATAAATAAAACGGGGAAGCTATACGCAAGCAATTGATCTACAACATAGATATGCAAATACTATCAGGACTAAGTTCATGATAAAAAGTTCAATTAATCATATTACTTAAGAACTCCCACTTAGACAGACATCCCTCTAATCATCTAAGTGATCACGTGATCCATATCAACTAAACCATGTTCGAACATCACGTGAGATGGAGTAGTTTTCAATGGTGAACATCACTATGTTGATCATATCTACTATATGATTCACGCTCGACCTTTCGGTCTCCAGTGTTCCGAGGCCATATCTGCATATGCTAGGCTCGTCAAGTTTAACCCGAGTATTCTGCGTGTGCAAAACTGGCTTGCACCCGTTGTATGTGAACGTAGAGCTTATCACACCCGATCATCACGTGTTGTCTCAGCACGAAGAACTGTCGCAACGGTGCATACTCAGGGAGAACACTTATACCTTGAAATTTTAGTGAGAGATCATCTTATAATGCTACCATCAATCAAAGCAGAATAAGATGCATAAAGGATAAACATCACATGAAATCAAAATATGTGACATGATATGGCCATTATCATTTGTGTTTTTGATCTCCATCTCCAAAGTACTGTCATGATCTTTATTGTTACCGGCATGACACCACGATCTCCATCATCTTGATCTCCATCAATGTGTCGTCACATGGTCGTCTCACCAACTATTGCTTTTCCAAGTATTGCTATTGCATAGCGATAAAGTAAAGCAATTACATGGCACTTGCATCTTATGCAATAAAGAGACAACCATAAGGCTTCTACCAGTTGCCGATAACTTCAACAAAACATGATCATCTCATACAAAAAATTATATCTCATCATGTCTTGACCATATCACATCACAACATGCCCTGCAAAAACAAGTTAGACGTCCTCTACTTTGTTGTTGCAAGTTTTACGTGGCTGCTACGGGCTGAGCAAGAACCGTGATACGTCCCCGTCATATCTACTTTTCCAAATACTTTTGCCCTTGTTTTGGACTCTAACTTGCATGATTTGAATGGAACTAACCCGGACTGACGATGTTTTCAGCAGAATTGTCATGGTGTTATTTATGTGCAGAAACAAAAGTTCTCGGAATGACCTGAAACTTCATGGAACATCTTGTCGGAAATAATAAAAAAATCCCTGCAAAAGATGAAGACCAGGGGGCCACACCCTAGCCACAAGGGTGGGGGGCGCGCCTGCCCCCCTAGGGCGCCCCCCTACCTCGTGGGCCCCCTGGAGCTCCTCCGACCTCAACTCCAACTCTATATATTTGCTTTCGTGGAGAAAAAATCAGGAAGAAGGATTCATCGTGTTTTACGATACAGAGCTACTGCCAAGCCCTAAAACCTCTCGGGAGGGCTGATTTGGAGTCTGTTCGGGGCTCCAGAGAGGGGAATCCATCGCCATTGTCATCATCAACCATCCTCCATCACCAATTTCATGATGCTCACCGCCGTGCATGAGTAATTCCATCGTAGGCTTGCTGGACGGTGATGGGTTGGATGAGATTTATCATGTAATCGAGTTAGTTTTGTTAGGGTTTGATCCCTAGTATCCACTATGTTCTGAGATTGATGTTGCTATGACTTTGCTATGCTTAATGCTTGTCACTAGGGCCCGAGTGCCATGATTTCAGATCTGAACCTATTATGTTTTCATCAATATATGAGAGTTCTTGATCCTATCTTGCAAGTCTATAGTCACCTATTATGTGTTATGATCCGTTAACCCCGAAGTGACAATAATCGGGATACTTACCGGTGATGACCGTAGTTTGAGGAGTTCATGTATTCACTATGTGTTAATGCTTTGGCCCGGTACTCTATTAAAAGGAGGCCTTAATATCCCTTAGTTTCCGCTACGACCCCGCTGCCACGGGAGGGTAGGACAAACGATGTCATGCAAGTTCTTTTCCATAAGCATGTATGACTATATTCGGAATACATGCCTACATTACATTGATGAATTGGAGCTAGTTCTGTGTCACCCTAGGTTATGACTGTTACATGATGAACCGCATCCGGCATAATTCTCCATCACTGATCCATTACCTACGAGCTTTCCATATATTGTTCTTCGCTTATTTACTTTTTCCGTTGCTACTGCTATCATCACTACAAAATACCAAAAACATTACTTTTGCTATCATTACCTGTTTCTACCGTTAGCACTACTATCATATTACTTTGCTACTAAATACTTTGCTGGAGATATTAAGTTTCCAGGTGTGGTTGAATTGACAACTCAGCTGCTAATACTGGAGAATATTCTTTGGCTCCCCTTGTGTCAAATCAATAAATTTGGGTTGAATACTCTACCCTCGAAAACCGTTGCGATCCCCTATACTTGTAGGTTATCAAACTGTTCTTACCTACGTATCAAAACCACAATGATAGTTTGTCAAGTTAGTGTTGTTTTAACCTTCAACAAGGACCGAGCGTAGTCACACTCGGTTCAACTAAAGTTGGAGAAACTGACACCCGCCAGCCACCTGTGTGCAAAGCACGTCGGTAGAACCAGTCTCGCGTAAGCGTACGCGTAATGTCGGTCCGGGCCGCTTCATCCAACAATACCGCCGAACCAAAGTATGACATGCTGGTAAGCAGTATGACTTGTATCGCCCACAACTCACTTGTGTTCTACTCATGCATATAACATCTACGCATAAACCTGGGTCGGATGCCACTGTTGGGGAACATAGTAATTTCAAAAGTTTTCCTACGCACACGCAAGATCATGGTGATGCATAGCAACGAGAGGGAAGAGTGTTGTCCACATACCCTCGTAGACCGTAAGCAGAAGCGTTATGACAACGCGGTTGATGTAGTCGTACGTCTTCACGATCGACCGATCCCTAGTACCGAACGTACGGCGCCTCCGTGATCTGCACACGTTCAGCTCGATGACGTCCCGCGAACTCACGATCTAGTAGAGCATCGAGGGAGAGTTTCATCAGCACGACGGTGTGATGACGGTGATGATGATGCTACCGGAACAGGGCTTCGCCTAAGCACCTCTACGATATAACCGAGGTGGATTATGGTGGAGGGGGGCACCGCACACGGCTAAAAGATCAATGATCAACTTGTGTGTCCATGGGGTGCCCCCCTCCCCTATATATAATGGAGTGGAGGAGGGGAAGGGCCGGCCATCTACTATGGCGCGCCCTAGGGAGTCCTACTCCCACCAGGAGTAGGATTCCCCCCTTCCATGTAGTAGGAGTAGGAGAGAAGGAAAGGGAAAAGAGAAGAGAAGGAAGGAGGGGGCGCCGCCCCTCCCCCTAGTCCAATTCGGACTAGGCCTTGGGGGCGCTATTTATAGCACAAACTTCTAGCCTTTCTTGCAACCATTTAGTTTCTAAATGCTTATGTCTCTTGCAATATCTATCTTCCCTATTTTGTGTGTACTTACAAACCCAATGCACTCCACAAAAATTAACATGTTTATAGGAGACATTTTCATCATAACTAGTGCAATCATCATTAGTACCATGGATATTCAAGGAGTTCATACTAACAACATTGCAATCATGCTCATCATTCAAATATTTAGCACCAAACATTTTAATGCATTCTTCTTGTAACACTTTGGCACAATTTTCCTTTCCATCATAGTCACGAAAGATATTAAAAAGATGAAGCGTATGAGGCAAACTCAATTCCATATTTTTTGTAGTTTTCTTTTTTAAACTAAACTAGTGATAAAACACGAAACTAAAAGACTCGATTGCAAGATCTAAAGATATACCTTCAAGCACTCACCTCCCCGGCAATGGCGCCAGAAAAGAGCTTGATGTCTACTACACAACCTTCTTCTTGTAGACGTTGTTGGGCCTCCAAGTGCAGAGGTTTGTAGGACAGTAGCAAATTCCCCTCAAGTGGATGACCTAAGGTTTATCAATCGGTAGGAGGCGTAGGATGAAGATGGTCTCTCTCAAGCAACCCTGCAACCAAATAACAAAGAGTCTCTTGTGTCCCCAACACACCCAATACAATGGTAAATTGTATAGGTGCACTAGTTCAGCGAAGAGATGGTGATACAAGTGGTATATGGATAGTAGATATAGGTTTTTGTAATCTGAAAATATAAAAACAGCAAGGTAACTAATGGTAAAAGTGAGCGTAAACGGTATTGCAATGCTAGGAAACAAGGCCTAGGGTTCATACTTTCACTAGTGCAAGTTCTATCAACAATAATAACATAATTGGATCATATAACTATCCCTCAACATGCAACAAAGAGTCACTCCAAAGTCACTAATAGTGGAGAACAAACGAAGATATTATGGTAGGGTACGAAACCACCTCAAAGTTATTCTTTCCAATCAATCCGTTGGGCTATTCCTATAAGTGTCACAAACAGCCCTAGAGTTCGTACTAGAATAACACCTTAAGACACAAATCAACCAAAACCCTAATGTCACCTAGATACTCCAATGTCACCTCAAGTATCCGTGGGTATGATTATACGATGTGCATCACACAATCTCACATGCATCTATTCAACCAACACATAGAACCTCAAAGAGTGCCCCAAAGTTTCTACTGGAGAATCACGACGAAAACGTGTGCCAACCCCTATGCATAGGTTCATGGGCGGAACCCGCAAGTTGATCACCAAAACATACATCAAGTGAATCACGTGATATCCCATTGTCACCATAGATACGCATGGCAAGACATACATCAAGTGTTCTCAAATCTTTAAAGACTCAATCTGATAAGATAACTTCGAAGGGGAAACTCAATCCATTACAAGAGAGTAGAGGGGGAGAAGAAACATAAGATCCAACTATAATAGCAAAGCTCGCGATACATCAAGATCATGCCACCTCAAGAACACGAGAGAGAGAGAGAGAGAGAGAGAGAGATCAAACACATAGCTACTGGTACATACCCTCTGCCCCCGAGGGAGAACTACTCCCTCCTCGTCATGGAGAGCACCTGGATGATGAAGATGGCCACCGGAGAAGGATTCCCCCTCCGGCAGGGTGCCGGAACGGGTCTAGATTGGCTTTCGGTGGCTACGGAGGCTTCTGGCGGCGGAACTCCCGATATATTGTGTTCCCCGATCGTTTTAGGGTAGGCGGAAGAAGTACGCCAGGGGAGCCACGAGGGGCCCACGAGGGTGGAGGGCACGCCCAGGGGGGGCGCGCCCCCTGCCTCGTGGCTTCCTCGTTGCTTCCCTTACGTAGACTCCAAGTCTCCCGGGTTGCTTTCCTTCCAAAAATAAGTTTCGTGAAGTTTCAGGTCAATTGGACTCCGTTTGATTTTCCTTTTCCGCGATACTCTAAAACAAGGAAAAAACAGAAACTAGCACTGGGCTCTAGGTTAATAGGTTAGTCCCAAAAGTCATATAAAATAGCATATAAAGGCATATAAAACATCCAAGGTTGATAATATAATAGCATGGAACAATCAAAAATTATAAATACGTTGGAGACGTATCAATGTACATTACCGAGAGGGCCCAGAGATACCTCTCCTATAGACGGAGTGACAAATCCTAATGTCGATCTATGCCAACTCAACAAACACCATCAGAGACACCTGTAGAGCATTTTTATAATCACCCAATTACGTTGTGATGTTTGATAGCACACAAGGTGTTCCTCCGGTATTCGGGAGTTGCATAATCTCATAGTCAGAGGAACATGTATAAGTCATGAAGAAAGCACTAGTAATAAAACTGAACGATCATTATGCTAAGCTAACGGATGGGTCTTGTCCATCACATCATTCCCTAATGATGTGATCCGTTCATCAAATGACAACACATGTCCATGGCTAGGAAACTTAACCATCTTTGATTAACGAGCTAGTTAAGTAGAGGCATACTAGGGACACTCTGTTTGTCTATGTATTCACACATGTACTAAGTTTCCGGTTAATACAATTCTAGCATGAATAATAAACATTTATCACGATATAAGGAAATATAAATAACAACTTTATTATTGCCTCTAGGGCATATTTCCTTCAAAAATCAGGTATACCACAAATAGTTTACTAGAAAGAATCGTGTGGGATGCGATATAAAATATCTTGGGGCACCGTCTTGTCTGTCTTACGCTGGAAGCGTCGTCGTCTATAGTCCACCGCCCCCGCTTGAACCACACTTGTGCGCTAGTTTCTCGTGGCACCGAGTGAAATTTTTTTGCCACCGCGGAAATATCTATCACCCCACCCCCTCCCCCCCCCTACCAAAAGCCACATTTCCACTATTCCTCCTTGCTTTCCAAGTTCAAACCTTCACTGCTTCTTACTTGCAGCTCAGCCTCCTCACCAGGGACCCTTCTTCTTGCAGCGCCGCCTCCTTGCCGGCTACCCTTCTTCTTGCAGCGTCGCCTCCTCGCCGGCGACCCTTCTTCTTGCAGCGCCGCCTCCTCGCCGGCGACCCTTCTTCTTGCAGCGCTGCCTCCTCGCCGGTGACCCTTCTTATTGCTGCACGACCACCTCGCCGCCAAACCTTCTTCTTACTGCACGGCCTCCTCGCCACCGACCCTTCTTCTTGTTGCGCGGCCTTGTCGATATGGTCAGGTAATCCACACCCCGCCCACACCATCCTCCTCCTTTCCCGTCCCACATGCCCCGACTGACGGAGCGACACCTTCCAATGAAATCACTGCCCCCTCCTCCACTTAAGCGCCGCCCACAGCCATTTTACACGCAGTATAACGTGGAGCGGAGTAGCATGCGGCCGCACGCGTGAATGAGGTCGCTATGGCTGCCATGCGTGTCGACCGCCAGATCTTGGAGGAGCACCTCATCTTCGAGGCCACCGTCGACACCGCAACGCGGTTGTCTACTTTAAAATACAGTTCATGATGTTTTCTCGAGGCCACCGCCAGTGCCTTCTAGTGATTTGTCCTCTGTAATGTTAATATGCAATCTGATGTTCAGTTAACAGTTTGGTCCTCTGAAATGTAATGTCCAGTTAACACTTTGGTCCAACAATTGCTACATTTTGTAGTAATGTTCTCAAGCATTCTTTGTTTTGTTAACGGTCTTATCTTCTAGTACATGTTTCTATTCTGCAATGTCGTGCTTAGTTAACTATTTTGGTTCATTTGGTCTGCTGTCCATTTAAATGTTTGGTTCAGTTCTGCAATTTGACTTTCATTTGTTGTGGGTACAATTTTGTATTGTTATGCATGTGACACCAATCGAATTTGGATGTACTCAATATATATTCTTTTGATAGTATGGCAACTCTCAGTTAACCTGATCAAGATCTTCCTTATGTGTGTTGCAGGGAAACAATGGGAGATACTGCGGTTTACCATCGAGGTTTGTTCAAGCAGGGTCCTTTGGCTAATAGCACATTATTGTGCAGTTGCAGGAATCATTCTAATATTTAGGTTTCTTACAATTTGGTCTTGCACATGTAGGTCCTGCTGTGAGAGGCCTAGACCCACTATTCGACCCATTTTGCATATGGGGAAATGAGATGTCCATGAATATCAGTCAAGTCAAGAAACTCAGAAAGATTGTTAGGGTGAAGAAACTTGCGACAAATAACAGCAAGATCTTTGTTTGCACAATGAAGAAGACATCAGTCAACTATAGGATGGTACCAACTCTTTTACCTTGTTTTTACCCCTTGAGCCATTTCAAAATTTACAACAACGATTTATGCATAGCTTTGTTTTCAGTACTTTTCAAAGCAGTTCACCGATGATTACCTCTCAAACCATGTGCATGGTCAAGAGGCGAGGAAGGTATTCATTCAACACCCACGATACAATATTGAAGTCTTGCTGAAGAGGACGAAGGTTGGGTGGGCAATTATCCATAGCCACTGGCCTAAAGTTGCAAGGACATTCAACATCACTGAAGGCTCAATATTTGCCTTCCGCTTCTGCAGTTTCCCAGATGAGATTCATCTATCTATTTACCGTGTATGATGCTACTTTCCAAAGGTTTTTGATGCTACATGTGAAACTTGGTGCTGTTGTGTAATGGCGTAACTGAGTGCCGAAGCTATCTAATGTAATTTGATGATGAAATCTTGGTTGCTTTTATACGGATATGAAATATCTGGCGTGTTTTATAAGAAATATCAGTTTGATTAGTACATGGATTATCAATAATAGGCTAATTACCCTGCTTATTGGGGTTTTCTATTGCAAACGGTTCTCAAACATCACCGTGGGCGATGAACTCAAACAACCCGCACGATTTCTAGAAAGTAGGCGTGTTCGATCAACTAACAATCACAAACGGCTTCCGGCAGCGAACTGTTTGTGTTAGGCCACCTTGCACAAACGTTTCCACACAAAGAACTGTGTGTGATATAGATACCTACGGAAATGTTTTTCTAGGATTCATCGTGTGGGATGTACATACCTACGGAAATGATTTTTTGGGACTCACCATGTGGGATGTACATACCTACGGAAATGATTTTCTGGGATTCATCGTGTGGGATGTACATACCTGCGAAAATGATTTTCTCGGATTACCGTGTGGGATGTACATACTACGAAAATGACTGGGTTTTGATGCCTCGCCCGATCGCACACGGCCCCATCCTGGGTCCCAAGAGGGCCTATCCCCGGCGATTTCTGGGTCGTGTGGGAAGGACACCCTATCGCACACACTCACTTGGCGACGGTTCCAAATGTCGTCGCGGAAAGGGGCTAAAAACCGTTTATTTAGGACGTCGTTGTACCAGTGCCTAGCGGTGCTTCCAGGACGTAATTCTTCTGTGCAACAATGAGGATAATCCTCAAGTTACGGACTCAGTCCGTGTAGATGCTACCATCATCTTTCAACTTAGCTTTCTCTAGGAAAGCATTAATATTCAAAGGAACAGTAGCACGGGCCATTTATCTACAACAACATAGACATGCAAAATACTATCAGGTACTAAGTTCATGATAAATTAAAGTTCACTTAATCATATTACTTAAGAACTCCTACTTAGATAGACATCCCTCTAGTCATCTAAATGATCACGTGATCCATATCAACTAAATCATGTTTGATCATCACGTGAGATGGAGAAAATTTCAATGGTGAACATCACTATGTTGATCATATCTACTATATGATTCACGATCGACCTTCCGGTCTTAGTGTTCCGAGGCCATATCTGCATATGCTAGGCTCGTCAAGTTTAACCCGAGTATTATGCGTGTGCAAAACTGGCTTGCACCCGTTGTATGTGAACGTAGAGCTTATCACACCCGATCATCACGTGGTGTCTCGGCACGACGAACTGTAGCAACGGTGCATACTTAGGGAGAACACTTATACCTTGAAATTTAGTGAGAGATCATCTTATAATGCTACTGCCGTACTAAGCAAAATAAGATGCATAAAGGATAAACATCACATCCAATCAAAATAAGTGATATGATATGGCCATCATCATCTTGTGCCTTTTGATCGCCATCTCCAAAGCACCGTCATGATCACCATCGTCATCGGCTTGAAACCTTGATCTCCATCGTAGCATCGTTGTCGTCTCGCCAACTATTGCTTCTACGACTATTGCTACCGCTTAGTGATAAAGTAAAGCAATTACATGGCGATTGCATTTCATACAATAAAGCGACAACCATAAGGCTCCTACCAGTTGCCGATAACTGTTACAAAACACGATCATCTCATACAACAATTTATATTTCATATCGTCTTGACCATATCACATCACAACATGCCCTGCAAAAACAAGTTAGACGTCTTCTACTTTGTTGTTGCAAGTTTTACATGGCTGCTACGGGCTTCTAGCAAGAACCGTCCTTACCTACGCATCAAAACCACAACGATTTTTCGTCAAGTGTGTTGTTTTAACCTTCAACAAGGATCGGGCGTAGTCAAACTCGATTGAACTAAAGCTAGAGAAACAGACACCCACTAGCCACCTGTGTGCGAAGCACGTCAGTAGAACCAGTCTCATGAACGCGGTCATGTAATGTCGGTCTAGGCCACTTCATCCAACAATACCGCTGAATCAAAGTAAGACATTGCTGGTAAGCAGTATGACTGTTATCGCCCCCAACTCTTTGTGTTCTACTCGTGCATATAACATCTACGCATAGACCTGGCTCGGATGCCACTGTTGGGGAACACGGTATTTCAAAAACTTTACCTACGATTACGCAAGATCTATCTAGGAGATGCATAGAAACGAGAGGGGAGAGTGTGTTTACGTACCCTCATAGACTGAAAGCGGAAGCGTTTAGTAATGCGGTTGATGTAGTCGAACGTCCTCACGATCCAACCGATCCAAGTACCGAACGTACGGCACCTCCGCGATCAGCACACGTTCAGCTCGGTGACGTCCCTCGAACTCTTGATCCAGTTGAGGCCGAGGGAGAGTTCCGTCAGCACGACAGCGTGATGACGCTGATGATGAAGTTTACCGGCGCAGGGCTTCGCCTAAGCACTACGGCGATATGACCGAGGTGTGTAACTGTGAGGGGGCACCGCACACGGTTAAGAGAAACTTTTGTGTGTCTTTGGGGTGCCACCCTCCCACGTATATAAAGGGGGAGGAGAGGTGGCCAGCCCTAGGAGGGGGCGCCATGGGGGGAGTCCTACTTGGACTCCCGGACCAAGTAGGATTCGGTCCCCCCCCTTTCCTAGTCCAAGTAGGAGAAGAAGGGAAGGAGGAAAAGAAGAGAAGGAAGGAGGGGGGCGCCGCCCCCTCCCCTTGTCCAATTTGGATTGGGCAAGGGGGGCGCCACCTCTGGCCGGCCCTCTCTCTTCTCCGGCCCATAATGGCCCATTAACTTCCGGGGGGGTCAGGTAACCCCCGGTACTCCGAAACTTATCCGAAATGACCCGAACCATTCCGGTGTTCGAATGTAGCCTTACAATATATGAATCTTTATGTATCGGCCATTTCGAGACTCCTCATCATGTCCATGATCTTATCCGGGACTCCAAACAAACTTCGGTTCATCAAAACACGAAACTCATAATACAAAAAGTCATCGAACGTTAAGGGTGCGGACCCTACGGGTTCGAGAACTATGTAGACATAACCGAGACACATCTCTGGTCAATAACCAATAGCGGAACCTGGATGCTCATATTGGCTCCTACATATTCTACGAAGATCTTTATCGGTCAAACCGCATAACAACATACGTTGTTCCCTTTGTCATTTGTATGTTACTTGCCCGAGATTCGATCGTCGGTATCATCATACCTAGTTCAATCTCGTCACCAGCAAGTCTCTTTACTCGTTTCGTAATGCATCATCCCATGACTAACTCATTACTCACATTGCTTGCAAGGCTCATAGTGATGTGCATTACCGAGAGGGCCCAGAGATACCTCTCCGATACACGGAGTGACAAATCCTAATCTCGATCTATGCCAACTCAACAAACACCATCGAAGACACCTGTAGAGCATCTTTATAATCACCCAGTTACGTTGTGACGTTTGATAGCACACAAGGTGTTCCTCCGGTATTCGGGAGTTGCATAATATCATAGTCTGAGGATCATGTATAAGTCATGAAGAAAGCAATAGCAGAAAAACTAAACGATCATTATGCTAAGCTAACGGATGGGTCTTGTCCATCACATCATTCTCTAATGATGTGATCTTGTTCATCAAATGACAACACATGTCTATGACTAGAAAACTTAACCATCTTTGATTAACGAGATAGTCAAGTAGAGGCATACTAGGGACACTATGTTTGTCTATGTATTCACACATGTACTAAGTTTCTGGTTAATACAATTCTAGCATGAATAATAAACATTTATTATGATATAAGGAAATATAAATAACAACTTTATTATTGCCTCTAGGGCATATTTTCTTCATCTGGCCCCATGTACGACGGCCAAGCCGGACTCGTCTATTGACTGCCTTTGGCGCCTGGAAGGTTCATCCAGTCGCGCCAACTGGGCCTGTGTGTGTGCCTGGCTTGCTCGTGCCATCTACGCATGTGTGGAACACGTGGTGCGGCTCTCTCGTGTGGCGACACCATGTCTAGCTAGCTATGCAGAAGGGGTGGGTCTGTCCGGACGCTTGGGGGCTGTCGTGCCCGGATGCAGAGGGGCTTGGCCTGCCCGGACCCTGGCTGCCACTGGTTCGCCTGCAATTGCGGGATGGAACATGAAACGTCGCTTGCCCTTCGGGAAGCCTCTATAAAACCGCCTCACGTCGTCTCTTCGGCATGTTTCACAAGAGAAAGGTTGCCCTCGTGGTGCGGCCTTTCAGATCCTCCTCTTCTTTCTAGAGCAGACGGGCTTCCTCTAGCTTCACTCCCTCCGTGAGTTTCTTCGTCGGGCCTTATGTTTTCCATCTCTTTTTCTTTTCTATTTTCAATTTCCCTTTTGAATTGCAAACTGAGTCAAAACCAACTCGCTCTAAATCTTTTTAGGGAAATTAATAGAAAGTCCAACAATTATTTATGACTTATAGATTTTGTTTTCCTGCCAAAATAAAATGTATCCTTATTTGAAATATTTTCTTTTGGACGTTTGAATTGACTCAAAAAATCAAATTCACTCAAATCTTTTGGGAAAAAATAATGTCAAAATATTATTTGGGGCTTAAGAGCAATACTTTTCTGCCAAATTAATTATTTGGATTGTCACCTATTTTGCGATATTAATTCATTCCATAATTCTTTTAGCGTTCAATTTAATTCCCAGATTCATTTTAGGGTTTCAATATTATTTGGGATTTATGGCATTTTATTTCTGACCCAAATTATTTAAACAGAAGAGAACAACATTTGTGAGCTCAATTTTTGTTTCATAAATAACCCCTAAATGACAATTTAGGGTTCTAAATAATTTCAATATTGTGTAGCCACATTTTTAATCAACTCCTAGTGAAAACTAGCTATTATCAAGCAATCACAAGCAAATTTGATTGTTTTTAATTCCCTCTGATTATTTTTTAACATTCCAAGTTTGGGGGGAAATGGGCTGTGAAATATCTCTCTTGATATGATCACCAGAAAAACAAATCGACAACAAAGTATTGAAAGTGCGTCGAGGAGAGTTTAAGATTTCATTTTAGGCGTAGAACGAATCGCACCCTCAAATCTCTCATATACTGATGGGGTATGATTCGAGAGATGTGTAGCCATTGGGCGGGTTGTAAGGAGAAAGTGAAGCATGGTCCTCCTAGCGGTGTCGCCATTTATCACTATGTAAGCAATCTTGTTGTTTTTAATTGAAACATTTGCATTACTTTGAGCACTCTTATCAATTTGTGCATGTGCATGTTTTAGGATGGATAGCAAAACTCGCACAATCCTTCTACACAGAAATTTTTGAGATAAGGCCTAAAAACCGGGAAGGACGGGTAGTAACCATACGAACCACGCTTGATGTGGCGAATGCCGATCACAGATACGGCGACGCTCCTAGAAATTCTCTAAGAATGGCAAAACAGCTATAGTGAAAAGGTAGCTACTGTTGTCGACGGATGTGACCATAACAAAAGGTGACCGCGAGTGGTGAGTGCGGGCGATTGAGTTGGGTAACGAAACCACCAGAGCTGGCTAGGGCCGGACGGACGTGACATGAGATGGATGGCCCGTGATCACACATAGATTGGCTCCGCTCTGCAAAGCGAACGCCGGCCAACACCATCATGGCGCGGATCGCTAGTGGTTTCCGGTGGCCGGATCATGGATCTGCCCCCCTGCCCTGCCCCGCCCCCGTTTCTTTAACTAGATTATCCTCCCCCTTTTCCTCCACTATCATTCCATTGCCGATTTCCATCCAAGCTAGTAGCCTTCTACAGCCTTCCCCTGCCGCGGCGGCCATGGCACGACGGCAACACGGCGACATGGCACGGCCTGTCGCTCTGCAGTGCCAATGCCAGTGTGCCATGCCACGGACCGCGATGCGCACCGATCCACAGAGGTTCGGTCGGCTCCTGTGCGTCTCAAGCAAACGTCGGCCCGGGCTGACGCGTAGGCCGGGGAATATTGGATTGGAAGGATGTGATGCACCGGTTGGAAGCAAAGGCTGCAGGGGAGGAGATGGAATGGTGATGCGGTCGAACAGGTGTGTGATGGGTCGAGGAGGACGAAGGGAACGTTGGCACGTACGTACGATGGCGCCGGCGCCGACGAGTGGGAATGGCTCGCAAGTCAGCGTTGGTGCGTGCGAGGTGATGTGTGGGAGCGCGACGTGCGCCGTGGACCTGAGCTCAACTAACGCTTGCGCTTTGCATGGCTCGCTCGCGAGCTAGCTACCAACTCGGATAGGATGAACGCGTGTTGATGAATCTTTGGCGTTGCTCCGGTCAGAAAAGGGGTCTCGAGTGCTGTGGTGGGTTTTGTACTCCCTTCGTTTCAAATTACTCGTCGTGGTTTTAGGTTTGTGTCCGGATTTTTTGCACCGTCTTGGCGGTGCCCCGGTCGTTCCTGAAAGCTCTGTCCTGGTAGCTGGGAAATTTTGCTTGCTTTCCTTTGGTAACGAAATTTTTTTATTTTGTTTTTCCGTTCTAGAGAAGAGAAGAATACACATGTAGCGTCTGTGTGAGAGTGAGAGAAACATTGCCCGTGAGTTCTGAGAATCGTATCAACACCGACATTTTTTTTCCATGTGTCTAGCTATCATCTGGATGAGAAAATAACAATGTCTCATCTAACTCCTACACAGTTGGATTATTTTTTTTTGCGAATACCTACACAGTTGGATTTCAAAGATTCATGGGATTTTTTTCTTCTATTTTTTGTTGGGTTAATCAAATGGTATAGGAGTGAGATGAGACTTTGTTAATTCAGATTTGCTAAATCCCATATAGAGAAGAAATGATGAAGTCTCATCTAATTCCTACACATAATTTGAGTATTGAAGAAAAAAAACCTGCACAAATCTTCACGATAATCAAATGGTGTAGGAGTTAGACTTGGTTAAGTTTCATCCAGATGTGCGCTAGACACACTGTGCGCTAGACACACTCTTGTTAATTCTCATTTAAATGTGAATTAGAAAATCCCCCTTTTTAGCACACATCTTTCTCTTTTCTACCCGGAAGATTTCATACAGCCCAAGGAGGCCACAGCAGATGGATTCTCGATATGGCCGACCGCGAGGCTATGTCTCACTAATAACGAGACGGTAGCTTCTCCTTAAGGGTATTCATTCTTATGTAGGTATTGGCCGGCCCATTTACTCTCCTTTGGCGCTCGCTCATGATCGATCTATCTGTCACTCCTCGCTCGCTCGCTGCACTTGTTTGGCCCCTTTTATTTCCTTTCTTTGTTTTGTTTTTCTTTACAGTTTTCTGTTTTTCATCATTTTTCTTTATTGTTTTCACAGACCTTACAGCTTTTCTTGGTTTGTTAACAGTTTTTATTTATTTATTCATCGATTTTCTTTGTTTATTTCTCGGTTTCCAACCTTTTTTTTTCTTTTCTACAGTTTTTTGTTTCTTTCTCGGTTTTCCTTGTTTTTCCTTGTTTCTATGTTTCATTTTTGTTTATTTGGTTTTACTCGGTTTTCAGTACACATTCAATATTTTTAATATACATTAGAAACATTTTTTATATACAGGTTGAACATTTTTAAATACATGATTAACATTTTTTGAAGACTTATATTTTTTATTTCTACTTTTATCCAAATGCTTGATTAAAATTTTCCAAATATAAGGTTCACATTTTTTAATACATGGTCAACATTTTTCCTATACACATTTAACATTTTTCAAATGCTTAACTAATATATTTCAAACACAAGATTAACATTTTTGGAATACATGGTCAATATTTTTTATATACATACTTAACATTTTTCAAATGCATTATTAACACTTTTAAATACATTTTTAACATTCTTTTAATAAATGGTCAACATTCTTTTCTATGCACATTTATCATTTCTAAAATACTTGATTACCATTTTTAAAATACTTGTTTAACATTTTTTAAATGCTTCATTAACCTTTCTTAAAATACATAAACTTTTTATATACATTATATATTTTTTGTACATATTTTTCCCATACACGAGAAAAAAATTTCTCTATACATATTTAACATTTTTCCGAACACTTGGATAACATTTTTTTTCAAATATTTTTATGTAAAATGATTTTTTCAACATATTTATTTAGAATATTGAAGTTGTTATAAACAAAAGTAAAAAGAGAAAGAAAAAAACAAAAAATAAGGATCTGGCCTCCCGCACGCCTGGGCCAGTCCATCTTGCGCTTGCCTTCACATGAGAGTTCCCTGCATCTCGTGTCAAGTGAGACATAGGGGCACCCGTGGCCGATGGTATCGTACCACACAAAATAAGAAGTAGCCAACTAGGTATACCACCAAAAAAGCAGCTCATCTGGCATGATTTTGATATAAGAGAAAGAATCAAGTTGTTGTGCATGAAGACGGGCCTATGGCCCGGCAGTTTTCTTTGTCGATGCCTCCTGTGGGGAGCGAACGCTATGTATTGCCATTGCGCGCGTTACCATAGCAATTGCTCACACCGCGGGAGTGCCCGTCGACTTGTTAGACATGTCCTGTATTATACCTGACCATGGGTAGTTGGTTACAGATGAAGGAAGAAGAAGACTGGTATGTTTTCTAGTGTAATTTTAATTTTTTTTACTGGTTGTTTTACGTCCAATTATCTGTCCATTGTAATGGCCTTTATTTTTCCTTTCAGATCTAAATTACTCTTTAGGTGTCTTTATTCAAACAAAAAGTACTATAGGGAACGGCTGGGCGCCGGTTTTAGGTAGATTCTTGAACCTTTTGCCCTTTTTTTGGAAGGTTCCATAAGTCTTTTTCTTCTATTTATGCGCCAGTTTTTCTCCTGGGTTATGTTTCTCTCCTTTTTTTCTTTTCATTAATTTTTGACATACACGAACTTTTTAAAAAAATTCATGAACATTTTATATGTTTGCAAACATTGTTGAATTCATGAACATTTTTAAAGTTCAATTTGTTTAAAATTCGTGAATAATTTTTAAAATTCATGAATTTTTTTTGTCATTCACAAATAATTTTGGAAATCCGCAAATATTTTTAATACGTGATTTTTTGTTGAATTTCTCAGCAATTTTTGAAATTCTTGATATATTTTTTTGGATTTGTGAACATTTTTATATTAACAATAAAATTGAAATCCAAAAATATTTTCTGAGCTCATGTTTTTTGAATTTTTTTTTAAAAATTCTAATATGTGAAATTTTTTAGATTGTGTTTTTTTAATTCATGAACATTTTTTGAATTCGTGAATGCTTTCTAATTCGACCAAAAAATCAAAACACATGAACATTTTTTGAATTCACAAAAAAATGGATTTGTAATTTTTAATTCACTTTTTTCAATTCAATTGATTTTTTAAATCAAAATTAAACAGAACAAAATAAAAAAGCATGTGTTGTGCTCGTAGATCCAGGTCATGCTGGTGCGTGAGCGGCCCGAGCTATACTGATGGCTTAAAGCGCCACACATTAGACGGGCACCGTCTCCACAACCTTGCATCGTCTCATTAAGGACACTAGGACAATGCTCGTGCGACTCTAGAAGGCAGAAAATACCTCAAAGATATTACAACAAGCGCTAAAGTTTCTCTTCACGCATCTCATCCTTTCATTGGTCAATGGGATTCTCAAGCATGCATAAAATTTAGAAGTCAAATGAGAAGATCAAACTGAAGCACCTAACAAAGAGATAACGAAATATATGCTGCAATAGTAAGCTACTCCTTTTGTCCAAAAATATTTGTTGGAGTAATGAATGT